>NC_089669.1:1345000-1552500 GCF_037042795.1 Molothrus aeneus
CCAGACCAATTTCAGGCATTACAGTGCTAACACTGCCTTTCCCTTGCTCGTTCTAGGACAGAAAGTCAAACTTGCACATGGAATTCTCTTCTCAACAGGGAGTTGGGTCTATTCAAAGGGACCAAGCAGGCTTCATTCTCCACTCACTGCCAAAATGCCCTCATGTTTTGGGGGAATCTATAAGGGGCTGGCAAGACAGAATGATTCCACCTTCTCTGCACAGATGTAACCTGATGGTAACAGCTACAAAAGCAACAGAAAATTGATATTTAAGATTTAAGACCTCATGATATTTAAACCACTCATATATTCCTTCATTTTACCTCTAAAAAGAGAATGAAAATAAGAATGATCTGTAGTTCTTGTCGCTATTTCCAAAGTTTCATAAGAGGTTTAATCCTACAAACACATTTGAAGGGGCTCACTCTCCTACTGCTCTACTATACTGGGAACAGGCTGGGCACACTCCTGCTAACACACTGAGGCATAAGAAAACACAAAACATTTCAAACAGGGTTATAATTAACATTTTGACCGGTTTTAATCCACTGATTTCTGATGCAAATTGGCACCACTGTAAACTTCCATCAGTGCTCTGAACTGGCAGTGGAAGAGGTGCTCCAGCACAGGAGCCTCAATTTTAGAGATCCCCCAAAAAATGAAAGTTACTTAATTATATGTGGAAAATTAATGAGTTATCTGTGTCCCAAGATCCCCACACACCTGCGCCATATCATCCAAACAGTTGAATATATATTTCCGAGCTTCTTTTGATTTTATTCCTGTTTCCAACTCATGTTCTTCTGGGGTCTATAAAAGAAAACAGTAGTATAAACTGAGACACTGTGTGTTGATAAGGAAAAAGCAGCAAGAAATTGCTGAGGCAGATGATCAATTGCTGCTTTCAGACACACCACACACCAGCAGGTCAAACCAAAGAGCCCTGGGATCCCATTCCCTCAGCTGGAAAGATCATTCACTGCAAAGCTGAATTAACAACAGCATGACTTCATTTCAAGGCTGCCTTGGGTAGTGCATTAGCCAGAAGAACTGAAGGTTTCTGATTTAGAAAGAGGCTATAAATATTTTAAATCCCTCTTCTACAAAGAAGAAAGGCAAATTTCCCTTCTTTTTGCTGCTCAGAGGCAAATCCAAATCAGGCCTAAATCCCATTCTTTCCTGTCCTCTGCCAACCCAAAACCAGATTCCTGATAAACTAACAAACCCACCACAAAATACTCCATATTTTACTGGTTGGATTGTCAGGAGATGACAACAAGATGACACACTTCCCTGGGAATGAGCAGCCCATAATAAGCAGCCATTATCTCAGTGAGGAACACCCACCCTTTGCTGGTGCTATCACCACTGCTGCTTTTGTCAGAGCAGCACCAGGAGCTCTGCACAGCTCCTGCAACCTCAGACCCCCAGCCAGCCACGCTCCAAAGCCAATCCTCACTCACAGCGTTTGCACAGCACACAAAACTGGGTGGGAATTCCTATCAAATCCTCAGTGAACAAGAGAGAATTGGGGATGGGAGAGACAGACAAACCTTGAGCCTCCACAGTGGGTATCCCAAATTTGGATCTCTGTTAAAAAACCTGCTTGTTTTCGTTCCTGCACTGAGAAGATACTCCGCTGGAAGGCCTTGAGTTTGTGAAATGTAACGAATCTGGGAAAGAAAATCACAAAAGTGAGGACTCCCACCCTATAGAATTCACAGCTAATGGGGTAATTAACAGCCAGGTTTGTTCACAGCTAATAGGAAACTACCTGTAAAGAAAGACTGCCCAGATATGCAAAACTGCAAAATTAAAGGGACCAACTCAAGTATTTATAAAGCCACTTTTGCAACCACGCAAAAATTTCAGGTTTTAAATGCATCTTTCTTATTTTACGGAAATATTTTTGCTAATGTATATGCAAGCAGACTGTAGGCTTTTAAGACATTAAAGAGTGTAAGAAATAGACATTTTGAGGAAAAAATACCACAGAATTTATCATGTATGTATAAATAATTAAAGGCATGATTATCCAAGCAACATTGCTGTGCCTGCCTACGCAATATGCTAGGCACACAATTTCAGAATAACATCATGGCAAAGCTCTCAGTGACCAAGAAACCAGGACCAAATATCCTCAAACACATTTACTATACTTATTTTTACATGTTAAAAAAAATGGCTCAGAATTTTGAAAGACGCACCTGAATCCTTGTGGTGGTATTGATAAGACAGATGGTAAAGGGATAACGATTAAAAAGCTATGCTCAAAAGGAAAGAAAATAGCAAATGTATCAAAAACTCCACAGTGTTAAGGTAACTATGCCTTGATCAAACCATCAATTACAGAGCATTTACAGCTCTTTAGCATTTCTTATTTGCCAAACTCCTGCTACTGCACTGTGCCAAAGCAGGGCACTGTCACAGCTTGCGACCACAAGAATTTATGGGCTCACTTTTCAATTAAGCCAAGGTGGATCCAAGTGTCTGCATGTGAATATTTCTTTTATCTATGTGATAGTTCAGGTAGCAGTTCTATTTTTACAGGACAAACTTTTGCTTCAGAGCCAAAGGGTGTTTAAAAAAAAAAAGCTGTAAATCCCAGCCCAGCCCATGAACTCATTCCTGGAGAGGTCCTCTCACAAGTTCCACCTCAACTTTCACTTGCTGCTGCAGAATCTCAAAAAAAAAAAAAAAAAAAAGAAAGCCAAGTCATCTTCAGTCCTCAAGGGAAATTCAGACATCAAAATGAACCCCATGAAGTCACACCTCACAGAGGGCTGCAAAATCCTGTCATTAAGCAATGGAAAAAGCAGCTCCTCCCCAGCCACCTACACCAGCAGATAAGGTTCTCAGAAATTACACAAAACTCAGTGCACAAGGAAACCACCAGGCCCTACCCCAGCTACTTTCTAGCTCATTGTGCTCATTAAGGTACCACTGTGTTTCCTTTGGAAATTTACAGTGCTGGGAAGACACATGTGAGACACTTAGTAAGTTTTCATGTATTTTATCACATAAGGAAAACCATACCCAGCACTGCAACAAGATCCCACCGTAAAAACCCCAGTGGAAAAGCTACTCTGAAAAAAACCCCTCTCACAGACTTTTTGTCCTTTTATAGGCACTGACTAGGCCAGGTAATAATGCCAAGTATCCACAGAAAGGACTAATTAGTTCAAGATGCCTCTCAGAGTCTTGCCCTTGGATTCCAAAGACAGCTTGAGGCTCACACTTTGCATAAAAACTGAGGGTTGCTGTAGGTATTAAGAGGGCAGGAATGATAGGCTTGCTCTGTCCCCACATGGAAAAACTGCCCTCATGGTGCAATTACAGAGAGTGTTTCACACCAGGACACACACACCTCGCTCTGCTTTGGCAGGAAGGGGTTCAACAGCTCCTGGGTTTGGAAACCAGGGGTTAACTGCAAATTGGCCCCTTTTTCTGGACAGGATACACTCAGCTCAAGTGAAAACACACAGAACTCTGTGCTCCCTGCCCAGAGACAATGGGAATATCACAGAGAGAAAATGAGCTCAGACAGCAGCAATGTGCACTGATGAAAGCTGATGGGGGACATGGGGGTTTCAGGAGAGTCTGAACACAGAAAAATCAAGGTTTAAGGTGAAGATCCCACATCCCCCAGTGCTCTCACCTGGTCGTACTCAGATGCTCCTGGATACAGAGGCCAGCCCAGAAAGAGCTCAGCTATGACACAGCCCAGTGACCACATGTCAATGGCTTCACAGAACGGCAAACCCAGGATGATCTCGGGAGCTCTGGGAAGGGAAAAGGAAAGAAAAAATCTTTTACTGAAAGCTGCATTTCTCCCCTGTAAACCACTCTGAGTAAAGCCCCTCCATGCACAAGAAAATCTGTGTGAATATAAATTATTCACTTTAAAGCAGAAGTTGTTTCCTTGGGTGGCCTGATGGATCCCAACCTTTTTTTCACTTAGGTGGATTCTTTTATTGCCACAGTGGCCCCCCAAATCCTAGGAGGCCTTTATATCACAGTTGCATAAAGTTACTCCTTGAGTAATCAGTTTAATTACACCTGACAGCGTGTGAGGTGTCCCTGAGACAGCACACAGCATCACAGAATTATGGAGAGACCTTCAGGATCATCTAGCCCAGCCTATCCTACCAGAATTGGGAAGAAAAGCTCTGGGCAAACAGAGACTTTTCTAGGAGAAGGTCCTGAGACCCCGGGTAAGCAGCTGCAGGGGGCTGCCTGATTCGTGTGGGGAAGAAGAGCACCTGCAGAGCCAGGAAAAGGAGCTCCTCAGAGAGCAGCTGGGTTTCCATCAGCAGGTTTTCATGCAGGGTTTGCTCAGAGAGTTTCGAGTCTAAAATGGATGCAGAGAGCCCAGCTGGAGGTTGTGTTTCAGGTTTCTGTGCACTCAACCACACCTAATGCAAAATGTACCTGTCTGGCCCAGCCTTTACGGGGAGGTGATAAAAAAACCTCACACTCCAAGCAGGGTTTGCTTCTCTAACAGGTTGGAATTTCAGGGAGATTTCTGTCTGGAGCTGACTCATAACACAGAAGGATGTTTTAGTGTAGCTCTTCACCTACACAGAGTTCTGAAACAAACGGAGGCTGTTCCGGCAGGAGAAATTCTGGTCCCACATTTGCATAGAGCACAAAACCCCAGGTGCTGCAAACCCCAGGTGAGCTGCTGTGGGAATTTACCCTGGAAAGTACAGGAAATACAAAAGCCTTGACCTTCATCGTGAATAACTAACACAAGAGCAAAGGAAGACAGAAAAGCCCTAAACTCCAGGCTATCCATTTCCTGGTCATGCCCCAGGGCTTGTGTGGCATTCCTGGTGTTTCACTATGGATGCTTCAGTTGTTAAAAAAGGCTCTGAAACCAGCTCTGATCCCTCTACAGAATTCTAAAAACCAGGGCTTGCATAATGTACAGGTGTCAGTAAAATTGACACTCACCCTCCTCGACTCCTGAGCCTCCCAGCTGCTCATCCATGGCAAGAGTGACTCCCCAGTTAATCACCCTTTGTGCAGTGGTGACACAGAGACACCTTCTGTTTCAGGTGTCTACACAACAGAGGCACTCAGCCCAGCTGCTCAGGGCACCTGAGAAAGCACAGGATCAGAAAAGGCCAGGCTGGATGGAGCTTGGAGCAACCTGGGATAGTGGAAGGTGTCCCTGCCCATGGCAGGGGTGGGATGAGATGAGATTTAAGCTCCCTTCCAACTCAAACCAGTCTGGGATTCTCTAAAAAAGATAACCTCACTGTTGCAGTGAGGTCACATTTATTCTTTATTACCCAGATTTTATTATGTCTGAGCCCCCAAAACCAGAGCCATGATACACCTTCAGTAATCAGAATAATAGATTGTTCAAGCTAAGGCATAATGACACTCTCCACTCAACACTGATCTGTTTCTACCTTTTTGTTTGGCTGCTCCTGGCAGTTGTTGACTTTGGAAAGGTTTCTCACATGTGAAAATATAAATGATTGTGCAAGTATGAGCAGTAGCTGATATTTGAATGCTGACTCTCCTGCCAACATTTACATTTTAAGGAAATATGCTAGAATGGATACAGCTTTCTACAGGCTAAGTAAGAGGTGCAAAGCAGAGGATTCTCTTTCTTCACAAGTAGGAAAAGTACAATTCATACATTTACACAGGAGCCCCCCTTGCCATTACTTTATGAGACACCATCAGCAAACTGTACTGCCCCTCTTGATTATCCTGATGTAGGAATATCCAACTCAGAAAGGACCCAGACCTGTCATATAAGGCATGCTGCACTTGGACTGGCAAACAAACTAAACTGCAGATGGCTTGTGGAATATACAGAGCATGCTAATCCTTCTCTAGTGTGCTAAAAACTCCCCACCAGTTCCAAAGGAAATAGAGACTGGTGGCAGTTTGTTGGTCTTTCACTCCAGGATGGAACAGACTCACATATTCCTAAATCTCAATACCATGATGATAGCAAGTCTTGTATTTTATTCCCTGCAACTAAATAAATGAACTTCTCACGAGCCACCTGATTTCACTCTGATTGCAGGACAGGGCTGGGAAATCAGAATTTCTCTCATCTCCTTTTACATCACTACAATTAGCAGCCTTATGAGATGTGAGCTGAACCAGGACAGCAGGCAGAGGTCACTTCCATAGCTGCTCTGCCAGAGATTAAAGTGATTTTACCATCTTAAGCTCTTAGAAATAAAACCAACAACACTCTTTGCACAGATGCTTGCTAAGCACTGCCTCCCAAAGCTGACACTCAGGCACTCTCAGAAGAGAAAGGACACACAGCAGCCCCAGAAAACTGCAAGCCTGACTCCCTCCCAGCATTTCCAAACACTCCACGTTTACACCTGTGCTTAGGGATGGTGGGAACACGGAGCCTTGCAAGTGCAGCAATGCAGGGAGCAGCAGGGCCAGCTCAGAGCTGGATTAGCAGAGTTAGACTTGGCAGAGGCACTGCTGCTCCCCAGGCCAGCATGGCTGGGACAGAAGTAGGTCATGGAGCCCAAAGCAGAGGTGAGAAATGGATACTCCTGCACCCTGCAGCTCCCCCAGTGCTCAGGGCCACCTTCTCATGGCCCAAATTGTCCAGTCCCACAGTCTGTGCTCCACACTGGCCCGCAGGCAGCACCAGGAGGCAGGGAGCTGAGTAAAACTGCCAGGATGGCTGCACTCACATTTAACACAGGACATGAGTAAACCTCACTCTGTGCAGCAGGGAGATCAGTACTGCAGGGATTTTTTATTTCTGCATGCTGTTTCCTTCCATTGTTCGTCCTCCACAAGAACAAAAGCAACCTGAGGGTGGTACTCTCATTTTCAGGTGAGGAATTACTGCAAAAACATCCTAGAACTGCCCCAGGAATTGTTCACTGCAGAGAGCTGATCTACTCCTACTCCATGATGGGCTTCAGAGCCAAAGAATTCTTCATGGGCACTTCTACTGAGTCTTTGAAGTGTGAGCAGTAGAACTGCCCCTCCTGAGTGGGGTCAGGCAGCAGAGGCAGCAGCAGTTTCTGTGGAAAAGGGATCTTTCCACAGCAGAGGTTACCCAAGTGACAGGGATTGAAAGCTAAAAGGTGAGCACAGAGAAGTTTATTTTTAACAGCTGACAGAGAACCATAGGAAGAATTGGTCTGTGCTCTTTCATTAAACACAGCATTGAAAAAAATTCCAACTAGGAACTCATCTGAACACTAATTTAATGTGAATATGGGTAAAGCAATCCAGTTCTCCCACAACAAGCTGGTTTCTGCACCATCTCTGTAAATTCCTAGATTATGGATTTTAGTAATCATCACCATTTGACTAATTACACATCACTAAATACTAGATTTCCACATCACAGCATTCTTCACTCCAGCCAAGCAGACAGTCCAACGCCACCTAATCCCAGGTTATTTGCCTTTCTGGCAGAGTCAGTCACCCCAGGGAGCTGGAAGGGGCTGGAGTCCAGTGCCCCACACACAGATGGAGCAGGAATTTCCCTCCCTGCAGCCCCTGGAAGATTCTTATCACCCCTCACTGCTTTTCCTCAGCTAAATCTGTTTTCTGAGATACCAGAAAATGGAGAGCACCATGGGCCTCCCCAAACTGCTTTGCTGAGACATGTGGCAAGTCAGATAGAGCAGATTCTTGACCACTGGTCACCTCTTTCCATGCAATAACAACAAAACTGATGATGTACTTTAGAGAGTGGGTGTTTTTACAGAGTTGGGGGCACAGGGGACAACTGGACTACAAAATAAAACCATACCAATCAATAGTTTGGAATTGGAAAGATTGGTGCCAACAAGCTGAGCAAAGATCATGAGCAATGGATTAAGTCTGTATCACATGAAAGGAATGTCATGGAAAGCTGGTACTGGGTGTTGGAGTTAAAAAGAAAAACAACACAAAAACAAAGGGAGCAAGCACACAGGGAGCGTGAGGGATGAACAGAGCAAACCTACAATAAGCCAGGCTTTAAAACTGAAGTGAGCAGCCAGGGAAGACATCAAACAGGGCAGAGACACAGGGTGGGGCGCAGTGTCTCAGTCCTGTCTGGTCCCAGCTGGAAGGACTAGATACTAGTTCAGAGTTTTGCGTCAAGTGAGCTCACATTCCACCCAAAGCAACCCTGACAACACAGCAGACTCTGCACGGCCCTTTGAAGCCAGAAGTTCTTTCTGCATCCATTTATTGAAGTCTGCTGCTACTTAAATTCAAATACAGACTTAACAGAGCCAAGCTGGAGGAATAATTGAAAGAAACAGCACAGCTTGCTTTACGCACAGTCTCTTGAGTTTTAACGTTTCTGGCCATATTTTTACTTCTTGGGCAGGAGTAGGGCAGAAGACATCTCCACACATTGCTAAGGGAAGCTGAGATCTTTCTCATCACTGCTGTAAGGGAGCTGCAGGTCTCATGAAAGCATGACTTAGCCAGGGTTGACACAGGAAGTCATGTGCTCCTGAAGGGGGCTCAGACAAAGATGAAGAATCAGAAGAAACAAAAGCGAATAGAAATTGGCATCCCTTTGACTTCTCTCCCTTCTAAATGTCCAAGGTTAATGGACTAGTTTCAGATCATAGCAGACAACCTCAAATGCACTTCTCCAGTTTGCCACTTCACAGTGTCACAAGCCAGTGGACAGGATAAAATCACTCAGTGCACTGATCTGGGGGGGAAAGGAAGGTGCTGGGCTGCAGATTAGGCGACCCTAAGGCAGACATTCTATTTATTTACATCCAACTTTCAGAAGAAATCTCCAGGAAACATGCAGAGCTGATGATTTCCTGCTGCCCCTCAGCTGGGGTTAGACAGGGAAGCTCAGTGTCTGCAGAAGGAGCCCCCAGCAGGATCAGCCTGACCTGGCTCAGGGAGCAAGGGCAGTGCTTACCTGTAATAGCGTGACTGCAGGTACGTGGAGCACACGGCCTTGGACACGTGGCTGGCTGACCCAAAGTCTATCACCTTCACTCTGTAGGGCTGGCGTGCAGGATCCACCAACATGATGTTCTCTGGCTTCAAATCAGCGTGGATCAGACCCAAGCTCTTCAGCTTCATCAAGGCAGTTGCCACTTGCTGCAGGATGGGCCGGATGTACTTCAAGGGCAACGGACTGAACTTGTTTTGCTTTAAGAAATCATATAAGTTCTGTTCCAGCATCTCAAAGACAAGGCATGTATGATTCTTGTGTTGAAAGCACTCGTAGGAGCGGACGAAGTTGTACTCATCAGCATTCTCACTGCTCAGGCGAGACAGGATGCTCACCTCGATCTGGCCCTGCCGGGCGTACGAAGGGTGGTTCTTCAGGATTTTGATGGCTACAATCTCCTTCGTGCTACGTTTCCAACATTTCGCCACCTGCCCGAACGTCCCTCGTCCCAGGAATTCCAAGACCTCATAGCTGTTGGTCATAGAGCACAGGATCTCATGCTGGACCAGCTGATAATCTCCCTCCCCACTGGAGCTGCTGCTTTTCGTGGTGACCGTGGTGGTCGTGGCCGCAGCTCCCACCGCAGGTCTGTTTTGCAGCATGAGAGGTGGATGTTCCTCAATGATCTGCACACTACCGTTGCTGTCAACCTCTTCACTTTTCCTTTTTAATCCACATTTTTGGTATGGTTCCAGCAAAGAAACGTTGCTCCTGTGGGTGATGGTCTGGCTGCTCTGGAAGGATGCTGTGGCGCTGCTGCCGGTGCTGTCGGCCGCGGTGACCACGATGTGCTCGACGGAGGGAGCGGGGAGAAGGAGGTTCTGGTCGTAGGCAGGGATGCTGAAATTGGCTACCTGATGAGAGGAGCTGGCTTGCCCTTGAGCTGCTGGGAGGTTTTTGCTGTGGGTATAATACTTGTCACTACTGCTCTGTCCTGAAACATCCCAGACAGACGGCTCCACTTTCAGTTTCTTGGCACTGCAGAAGGCACTCGAGGATACTGACGGAGGGGAGAACACCTGCAGCTGTGAGGCCATACCTGGAAAGGAAGAGGAGAACTCGTAAGGGGCAGCAGGTTGGGATGGACAAGATCCTCCATCTCACAAAACCCAGAATGACAAAAATCCGGTGTTTTTCTGAGCACCATGTGGTGCCCACCACTGAGGAAGGGAACCTCTGTAAGTGCTGCCCTAAGGGCATCACCGAGCCAGGCTGTGCAGATTACTGCATCTGAGAAGCACACGGCTCTTTATCCAGCTCGCTAAAGGAGTCCCAGCACACGAGAGGAATCACAGAGTCAATTCGGTTGGAAAGACCTCTGAGATCATCGAGTCCAACCTGGTGACAAAATACCACCCTGTCACCCAGACCAGAGCGCTCAGTGCCACGTCCAGTTGCTCAAACACCTACAGGGACGGTGACTCCACCAGCTCCCTGGGCAGCCCGTTCCAGTGTCTAACGAGTGAAGAAATTCCTCCTATTGTCCAACCTAAACCTCCCCTGGCGCAGCTCAACACTCTGCGCTCTTGTCCTGCCGTTCGTTACCCGGGAGAGGAGCCCGACCCCCACCTGGCTACACCCTCCTTTCAGGGAGTTGCAGAGAGCGATAAGGTCACTCCCGAGCCGCGTTTTCTCCAGGCTAAAAAACCCCAGCACTGGAGAAAACAATACAGAGGATGGGGGGAGCGCAGGAAGTGGGAAGACCCTGCGAGAATTCCGATCCCGTGCCCAGGCCTGTTTCCTAGGCGCTGTAAAAACAGACTCGGTGGGAAACCCAACCGCGGCAGGCCCAGCCTCCCCCCGGGGCAGCGCCCGGAAGGCCGGAGCGGAGCCCGCCGGGAGCGGAGCCCGCCGGGCCGGGCCGTTACCGGGGCTCGGGCCCGGCCCCGCCGTCGCCGCCCCGGCCCTCCCCGGCCCCAGCGCGGGGGAAGGGGCGGGCCCGGGCCTGCCCGCCCCGCCGAGCCACGCCGCCCGCACTCACCGCCGGTGGGGGGTTCTCAGCCGCGGGCCGGACCTGCCTGGGGGACACGCGGGGGTGCGGAGCCCCGCAGCGGGCTCATCATAGCCCCGCCACGGCCGCCGGCCCGGCCCGCTCGGCCCGCGCTCGCCGGGGGGAGCCCCCAGGCCGCTCCGCCGCCGCCGCCAGGCTCCGCCGCGCCCTCACGGCCCGGCCGGGCTCCCCCCGCCCCGTCCCGCCGCCGCCCCGGGCCCGAGCGCCCCCGGCCCCGCCGCGCTCCCGCCGCCGCTCCGGGCCCCGAGCGCCCGCACAGGCCGAGCCAGCCGAGCCCCGAGCGGGCGAGCGCGCACGTGACCGCGGGGCGGGGCGGCCGCAGGAAGCGCCGGGGCCGGGCCGGGCCCGAGAGGGGCGGGGCCCGGGACGGAACGGGACAGGGCTGGGAACCGAGCGGGACCGGGCCGTGCTGGGCTGGGGAACCGAACAGGACAGGGCTGGGAACCGAGCGGGACCGGGCCGTGCTGGGCTGGGGAACCGAACAGGACAGGGCTGGGAACCGAGCGGGACCGGGCCGGGATGGGCTGGGGAACCGAACAGGACAGGGCTGGCAACTGAGTGGGGCCGGGCCGGGCTGGGGAACAGAACGGGACAGGGCCGGCAACCGAGCGGGGCTGGGCCGGGCACCGGGAGCTCGGCCAGGCCGCGCTCCGGGTGTCAGAGCAAGGCCCAGGCTCTGCTCCGGGCCCGGCCATGGCAGCAGAGGAACGGGCAGGAACTGAAGCTCAGCAAGTTCCACCTGAACATGAGGAAGAACTTCTGTCCTGGAGGGTGTGGAGTCTCCCTAACTGGAGCTATTCCAGAGCCATCTGGACACAATCCCGTGCCTTGTGCTCTGCCATGACCTTGTTGGCACAGGCAGGTGGGACCAGGTCAGATGCTTCCAAGAAGGGATTTAATCCAGTCAGGTCACCATCACCCACTCAAGAACTCCACAACATTTTTTCCCAAGTCAGTGTAACAGAGACATTTATTTGCTTTCTTGCAAAAGTTGACAATATTTAAAAATAAAAATTACAAATAGTCTTACCAAAATTCAGACTGAGAGTAGGTTTAGATTACATATTGGGAAAACATTCTTTATTCAGAGGGTGGTAAAGCCTTGGCACAGATTCACAGAGAAGTCATGGCTGCCCCATTCCTGGAAGTGTCCAAGTCCGGGTTGGGCAGAGCTTGGAGCAACTTGGTGTAGTGGAAGTTGTTCCTGCCCATAGCAGGGTTTGGAACTTGATGATTTTTAAGGTCCCTTCCATCCTCACCCATTCCGTGATTCTATGAAAACCTCAGCAACTCTCACAGCTTCCTGTTTACATGAACACAGCACAACGAGTGTGAACCCCCTCCAGCCAAACACTGTCCAGGAGCTCTGTACCCTGAGACAGGGAGGACTCAGTCCTCTGGGCAGGATTCTCTGCAGGCTCACATGGAACACGATCCTCGCCTTCCCCAGATCTGCTCAGCAAGTCCCAGCCTCCCTGAGCCACAGCCAAGAGGCTCCTGGTCAAGGTCTGTCCCAAAGGTTTTATTGCACAACCCGTGGCTGCCTGTGCCTCAGGCTGGGCTTTGGCCAAGGGCAAAGCCACAGCCAGAAAAACTTCAGCACGGCAGTGGCTGTGGCAAAACACCCCAAATTCATCAGAAGGAATTACAAACACACAAAGAACATCCACAGGAGCTCACCTCACGTGATTATCAAAGTGATTCAACCTTTTCAACATGTTCTAGTACCTTTTCAGAGGACTCCATAAAAAAAAAAAACCCCACAAATATTTTAGGCTTTAGAGTAAGTCCAAAGTGACACCACACCATAGAGGTAATTATGTAAACTCATTCATTTTCTGGTGAAGGAAAGCTTTCACCATTGCAGTTTTTTTTAATCTAGGAAAGAAGACCCTGTGCTGCAGGAACAGAGAGCAGCTCTGCAGCAAGGAAGGGAGAAGTTGCTGGAGGTGCTTTGGCCTCACAATTGGGGAAGCAGAGTCAGAAACCCAACCCAGCAGCGCTCTGGGGTGTTTCCCTGCAAGGTGACATTACACACTTGTCTCTGTGGAGCACAGGAGCAAGGCAAGTTTTACCTCAGCCTCTCAACAACAACCTAGAGAACAATGTTCCCTTTTCCACAGCATCAACAGGGCACTCTCCTTCTGCTTTCCTACTGTTCTGAGAAGTTAGAGCCAACTGAGCTGTTCACAGAGCAGTGATTGAGCCTCCCCAGGCAGCTCTGCTCCAGAACCTGCCCTCACAACATGCCAGCATTTGATCACAGCTTGGTAAAACAGCACTGAAAACTTGCCAAGGGGAACTCAGCTCGTTCCTTGTTCCTCTGTAAGGCCTTGGCTGAGCTGTTTCCCCCCACTGGGGCTTGGTTCCCAACTGTGGAGCAGAGATAAGCAGCTGGAGCATGCTCTGTGTGGGTAGATTCGGGAAGACTTTGCTCAGAGCACATTCTGTTCCCTGCCAGGATAACTGAAGTTTCCAAGCATGCAGCCCTCAGATCCCCTCAGCTGCTGGGCTGCAGCTTCTCCCTGTCCCTGCTCTGACCAAAACACACCTGTGACAGCAGTGCAGCTGAGCTGACTGACACTGAGCTGCTCCCCTGGGAGCCAAGAAAACGGGGAAATGGTGGAGACAAGGCTGAGGGACAATAAGGCCTGTAAGAGCCAAATATTTACTGCCAGGACACTTCATGAAAACTTTTAGGTTGGAAAATTAATTTAAGATCACAGAATCCAACCATTGACCCAGCATTGCCAGTCCATCACTAAACCCATCTTCAGGGGAAGCTGAAGGATGCCCAGAAGCCCCAACAGTCAGCAATTCCAATTTTCCCCACAAGGCCCCATTTTATCTTCCAGCGTTTTAGGACAGCACACAAAAGTAGTATTTAAACACCTAACAGAGAAGAAATGTTTGGCACAAAAATGCCTTGTGCACCTGCTGTGCTGGGGCAAAGATCTCCAACAAACTGTTGGCCAAGTCTCTCCTGCTTCTATTGCCTTTTAAAGCCACAGAGATTTTAGGTTTCCTTGGCCCAGCATGACGGATAATTCCCTCCTCAAGTGACAGGAATTACCCTTTCAGCTCTAGAAAGTGAAGCCAGCATTTTATTCTGCAGCTTTAACTGAGAACACAGAAATGGGATGCAGATCCCCAGACTCTGAAGTCTGCAATGTTCACTTGTTTGTGCATGATTAAAGCTCAGATTTACCCCTGTAAAGAATTACCATTTACAACTCCTTTTTGCCCAGAGGCTGGCCAGGAGGTTCTCCACCTCATTGACTTTAATAAATAGATGATAAGAACAAAAGAAAAAAGGTTGGATGCCACAAAACATCAAATCTCCCAGGTCATTTGCAACATGCCCAAGTGGAGCAGTGACTCAGAAGGTGAGCATTCCTCCCCAGCAGCACAGAGGCTGCTCAAAGCAGGACCTGGAATTTGGGAGTTCTGGCAGTGCTTCACTCTCCTGCCTGTCAAATGAGTCACTTGAATTTCAATAATATTTAAATAACAGCCTGCATCTCCCAGGCAGCAGCAGCAGCAGCCAGCACTCCACAAGCACAGCACTGTCATTTCCATGTTACAAAACGTGCAGGTGTCTCCACTCACACCCACCTGCCGGAGCTCTGCAGTTGAGTTTGATCAGGAAATAATGCACGCAGAAAACTCCAAGCAGCAGGACACAGGGCCCACAGCAGGAGGCTCAAGCTACCCTTGCAGCTTCACAGGACACTGTTTGTCACCTCCAGTGTCCCCATGGCAGCTGGCAGGCAGAACCACAGCAGCCCCAGGGACAGGCACTCCTTATGTAACAGGGATAAACATTGCCATGCCTGGGAAAGCACAGGGTTGGCAGTCAGGATTCACGTTTGCCAAACAAACAGCTTTCCAAACATCCCCACTCTGGCTGTCAGCACTCTCACTGTTCTGGACAGCCCTGTTTGTGACTGCTGCATCCAGGGGCACCTCTGCTTTTCACAAGGCCTGGCTTCCCTCCAAGAGCAAACTTCCTTTTCTGTCTCAATTCAGGGAATTCAGCCCATCTAGCTGCCACTTGGAAAGGCCCTGTAGGACACTATGTTCAGAAAATTCTGAAACATTTTGCCTAGACAGTACCAAAAGGAGGATCAAGAGAGCTGAGCAACAAACTGGTTTGCTGTTCCAGGACAGTGTCCAGTGACCATTTCCACTCCAGCTGCCCTGACCACGTGAGGGCCCAATTTGAAACGTTGGCAGTGCTGTTTGGCACGGTCAGCTGCAGTGGGTACCCAGTGGTTTGTCACACTACAGACACTTCCCAGCTGTGCCAGGCCGGGGCTCTGCAGCCAATCCAGAGTGGGAAAGTGCCCAACCTCTAACTAACAGAGCCAGTTCTGCTGTTCAGTCACAATCTTTGCAAACAATGCTGCTCAGACTAATCACACCACCAGGCAGATGTTCCATTATCTCCCATTCCATTTGCCACTGCAGGACAAGAGCAGGCAGAAAGGGAAGGCAGAACACTGGCAGTAACCAGGAGTGCTTTGCAATCAAACAGAATTCAGAGGTGCAAAAGACTGCAGAGAATTTAGTGACCCACTCTGCAAAGCCTACAACTCAAGAGCCCAGATAATTCCTACTTTTCCTAACCACAAACCTGGAAAAGCACTGCCAATTAGCACTGAGATGGCACTTTCAGGAGAGCAGGAACCATCCAGCTGCAGTTGGGTGGCTGAATGCAAAAGCTGCAAGTATTAGTAGATTAACAGATAGAAAACAAATTATTGGATTTCAAGGCACTTCTTTTTCTACATTTCTTTTAGCAGCATTTCAAAAAAGCACCTTAATAAAGAACATTTGTAACACTTCTGAATGAACTGCTCATAATCGGTGAGGTATCACAGACTTACAGAAAGGAGAATCTTTGAGGGTCTCAGATTCCCCTCCTTGCTCCATTAATCACATTCCAGCCATTAATTACTCTAATTACTCAGCTGCAAACAGTTCACACACTCTGCACCTCTGCTTGAATCAACCTCTCACTGACTTTTCTAACGGGGGACGGGCAAGTCACTGCAAAAGGTGGACGGACACAAGGCACACAGACAGTGGGACCACAGTGCCCAGCACAGTGTGGGGACACAGCAGATGTAGAGGAAAAAAAAAAAAAAAAAAAAAAAAAAAAAGGTAAGTTTTTAAGAAGTACCATCCACAAACTGTCTCTAGTTTCCTCTTTGTCCTCTATAAAGAGGTAAAGAAAGTAGAGCCCCAGAGCTGAGCTCCTCTCTCCTAATGGATGGGAAACCTGAGCATGAAGCAGAATGAAACACTGCTACCTGCTGCACTAGCACCAGCAATGTCACACAATTTTTCAGGGCGTATCTTTCTTCCGAAGGAAGTCTTCTACCAGCTGATCAAACTTCTGTGAGGAAAACTGCTTTAGGACGTGTAAGGGAGTGAGTAAATACTGCTCTGCAAGTCCAGTTGCAAGGTGCTCACTGGAAACAGGTGCAGCTCCTGCTGCTCCCAGCTGTTCCCCACTCAGCTCTTCCTTCTCACCCCTGTGAGAAGTGCAGCATTCTTTTGAGCAGAGAGCTGGCTCACAGTAGTGCTGAGGAACCTTAACATCTGTAAACACTTCAGATTTCTCAGTATTTTTCTCTGGGGAGTCATAAACAACCCCTCGGGGCACAGAACTCCCCAGGGCTCTTTTCCAGAGACTTGTGGGTTTCTGCCCCCTCCTTCGGCTTTGCTGATGTCCAGACTGTTGCACAGACTTTGAGACTCCGAAGTCAGGAAGTACCTGGGGAGCAGAGCTCAGGTATTCCTGAAAGTAAACCTGGCACATGTCGTCCTTCACAATGGGAATGACGGAGCAGGGTTTCAGCCACTTCACAAACTCACGCAGCTCCTCAAAGGACGAGTGATCCGAGTAGGGGACGAGGTGGATGTTGGGGTGGGTGACCTTCACGGGCCTGCCCGTGGGGATGATGGCGATGGTGGGGTGCTGCGCGTTCCAGGTGACCAGCGCGTCCCAGCAGATCTCAGCGACATCCACGGCGCGGATCCAGCCCGTGCCCTCCTCGGCGGTGAACACATCGGGCAGCTCCAGCAGCCGCATCTGCTCCAGGCGCCAGGGGCTCACCACCACCCACGTGCTGAACTCCAGCGCCAGCTCCACCAGCAGCGTCTCCTTGCCCAGGGTGTACACACCTGCCAGGGGAGCGGCAGCTCAGGGACAGGGCAGGGGGACGCAAGCCCTGGCTGGGGCCGTGCTGGCAGGAGGGAGGGCAGCACTCACCGATGACCACGTGGTGCTGCGGGTGGGCACGGATGAGGTGGGCGGCCTGGCGGGTGGCCAGCGCCCGCGAGGGCAGTGCCCGCTGGGGGTGGCAGTGCGTGTTGTCCAGGTACAGGCGGTCGATGTGGCGGCCCCTCAGCGCCGGCTCGCCCTGCATGGCACTCGTGTAGCGGAAATCTCCTGCAAGGACAGGGATGGCAGGACAGGGCCCAGACAGGGTGTGGAGTTTCCCTCATGGAGGATATTTCAAAACCACCTGGTCACAATTCTGTGCCATGTGTTCTGGGATAACCCTGCTTGAGCAAGACGTTGGTGACCCACTGCGGTCCCTTCCAACCTAACCCATTTTGTGACTCTGTGATTGTGGGAACCTGCCCTGTACCTGTGTAGAGGATGGTGCCAAAAGTGCCCTCAAAGAGGAACATAACGGAGCCAGGGCAGTGGTTGGAGTCGATCAGCGTCACCGTCACCTCACCCACGACATGGCTCTGCCCCACCTCCAGCGGCCGGATCCAGCACTTCGGCACCTGCAGAGGCCAAGGTGAGGGCAGGGCAGGCCAGATGACAAGGGTTGGGACAGGCACATGGAGATGCCCAGGCGATGAGGGCAGAGGCGGGCGGGACACACCTACCTGCAGGCGGTGATGCAGGAGGCGGGCGGTGAGCGGGGAGCAGTACAGCGGGCGGCTCCATGTGCTAGACAGCCCCACCGTGTGGTCCGAGTGCATATGGGACAGGAAGAAGAGGCGAGCGCCGGCCGCCTTCCGCAGGCTCCAGAAGTCCACGGCGATGGGGGTCCCGTCCAGCACCGTCCCGCTCATGGTGGGCGAGGACACCGCTCCCCTCAACCCGGTTTTGGCGGGAAGCGCCGCGCACGCGCGGGAGGCGCGGGGCGGGACCGGGCCGCGCGCCAGGGGCGGGGCGGGGCGGCGTGGCGTCACTCGCGCCGGGGTCACGTGGGCGGGGCGGTGGGGCCGGCGGGCGGAGCGCGACCGGGACCTGGACCGGGGCCTGAACCGGGACCTGGACCTGCGCCTAGGACCGGGATTTGGGACCGGGACCGGGTCCTAGGACTCGGAGTGGGACCGGGAGCGGCGCTTAGGAGCGGCACCGGCGCGGCGCCATGCCGTACCTGGGCGGCGAGGAGGCGCAGCGGGAGCTGCGGCGGGCGCTGTCGAACCCGCACGTGCAGGCGGACCCGGCGCGGTACCGCGGCGCCGTGCTGCGCGTGATCCGGTACGGCGGCCGGGCCGGGCCGGGCCGGGCCGGGCGGGGGGCGCGAGGCCGCGCCGAGCCCCGCTGAGCCCCGTGCCCGCCCCGCCGCAGGCTGATGGCGCAGGGCGCCGACGTGTCGGGGCTGTTCCCGGAGATGGTGAAGGCGGGCGCGGTGCCGGACGTGGTGCAGAAGAAGCTGGTGTCGTTCTACGTGCGCGCCCAGGCCCCGCAGCAGCCGCAGCTGGCGCTGCTCGCCGTGAACTCCCTGCGCAAGGACTGCGCGCACCCCAGCCCGGCCGTGCGGGGGCTCGCCCTGCGCACCATGTGCGGCCTCAGGTGCGGCGGGGACCGGGGGGGGTGTCCCCGGGCGCCGTGCCCCGCTGACGGCCGGCTGCCTCCCGCAGGATGCCCGGGATCCAGGAGTACCTGCAGCAGCCCCTGGTGAACGGGCTGCGGGACAAGGCGTCCTACGTGCGCAGGGCGGCCGTGCTGGGCTGTGCCAAGATGGTGAAGATGCAGGGGGACTGCGAAGTGGGTGAGTGGCTGGTGGCCGTGGGGCTGGGGACACGCAGGTGATGTGTTTGTGATGTGCATTCTGCCTTTAGGGCTCTCCTGGGGTCCCTGCGCTGCCCCTGTGTTGTCGTGGCTGCAGGGCAGAAGGAGAGAGAAAGTGGAGGGTAATGAATGAAAGACTGAGAAAATTGCAGTGTGCCAGCAGATCCTGATGGCAGGAACTCTGTGCTTTGCAGATGGTGCTCTGGTGAACGAGCTCTACAGTTTGCTTCGTGACCAGGACCCCATTGTGGTTGTGAACTGCCTGAGGGCCTTGGAAGAGATCTTGAAAAAGGAGGGAGGTGTTGTCATCAACAAACCCATTGCCCATCATCTCCTCAACAGGTTTGCTTTCTTTGGCACTAAGATGGTGCTGGAAGCTTCTCATGTTTTTTATGCAGAGAGGCAGTTCCTGGGGGACATAAGATGTTCCTGCCCTCCCTGACTGGTGCCCCTGTGCCCCTGGCAGGATGCCTGACCTGGACCAGTGGGGGCAGAGCGAGGTGCTCACCTTCCTGCTGCGCTACAAACCCCGCAGCGAGGACGAGCTCTTCGACATCCTCAACCTGCTCGACGGCTACCTCAAGAGCAGCAGCCCCAGCGTGGTGATGGCAGCCACCAAGCTGTTCCTGGTGCTGGCCAGGGAGTACCCAGATGTGCAGGCAGACGTGCTGGTGCGGGTGAAGGGCCCGCTGCTGTCTGCCTGCACCTCGGAGAGCAGGGAGCTCTGCTTCACCGCGCTCTGCCACGTGCGCCAGATCCTCCGCAGCCTGCCCGGCCACTTCAGCAGCCACTACAAAAAGTTCTTCTGCTCCTACTCGGAGCCCCACTACATCAAATGCCAGAAGATGGAGGTGCTGTGTGAGCTGGTGAACGATGAGAACGTGCAGCAGGTGCTGGAGGAGCTGAAGGGTTACTGCACTGACGTGTCGGTGGAGCTGGCGCAGGGAGCGATCTTTGCCATAGGTGAGAGCTGTGCCTTGCCTTGGCTGCAGCCCTGCACCTGTCAGGGGGGCTGTGCTCTGCTGAGGGCTGCCTGGGCAAGCACCAGATCACTGCTCTGCGCTGCAGCAGCACAGGCAGCAGCCTGCCCACGAGTGGTTTGTGTCAGAGTGAAGCACTGATTGTTTCAGGAGTCCTGGCGTTGAGCTGCTTCAGGTTGTGCAGGAAGTCCTTGAATCTCACGTGAGGAGATGCTCTAGAGAAAATGTGTCATTTCATCTTGTTAATGAGCCTTCTAGCATTCAGTGAGGCTGTGCAGGGGGTGGAGGAGCTCTAATACCTGCTTGTCCTTTGAGTTGTGATGGGGGCAGAGTTAAAGTGATAGTTTTGGTTTTGTGAGCTTTAAAAATAGGTGAATTATTACAGCATTCATAAGGAGAAAGTTCGGGATGATAAAATGCCTTTTTTAATGGATTACATTTAAGGAAAGTTCAGAAATCTTCTGAGGCATGCCTCAGAAAAAAGAACATGTCCCTGGTGTGGAGAACAAGATCATTTGGCCACACTTTCAGAAATAGTAGTCAGCAAGGAAAGGAGGGAGACTGTTCCTTTAAAGAGAGTTCATGATGAGTAGCTGGGTTCATGACTCCTGTTTCACTCTGATAGAACGTTGATTTTTATGTCTTTTTGGCATCCTTGCAGCCAATATTGCCAGGACATACACAGAGCAGTGTGTGGGGATTCTGACAGAGCTTCTGGGGCTTCAGCAGGAGCACATCACCTCAGGTAACCACTGCTGCTGGTTTATGCCTTTGCTGGAGCTCATGATCCCAAACTCAAAGGCACTTGGCTTTCAGCTTAATTGGCACTTTCAGGTGGAAGTTTTCCAGGTGGGATGAGGGGTATGAGGTGTGTTCCTTCTGCAGGAGCTGCTCTCTGTGGAAAAGGAGATGGATGTAGCTGTGCTCATGCTTCTTTCTGGCTGCCACCTGCTGACTCAGGGAGTGAGGGGCTCAGCAGAGATGTTTTACTGTCTGTTTGAGAGCCAAGATGATTAATAGATCTTTTAAATCTCTGTGATTTCTGTTCCCCACATAATAGTCTGATTCAGTTGTGCCCAAGCTTCCTTTTTTCTCTTCTGCCCTCAGATCCACCTTCACATCACTCCTGTTCCTGCTGTTCTCTTTTAACTGGTCTTGCTCTCTGATTTGAAAACCACACGCTTGCACTCAGCTGTTGAATTCCATCTCCGGAGCTGTTTTTGTGTCTGAGTGGGCAGCAAAACCTTTCAAGTTTTGACCTAAAGTTCACGAGCCTCATTTTGAATCGGGGTCAGCTTTAATTTGTCATCCTAACCTCGTGTGTCTGAAGCATCATGAGTCAGAGGCTTTTTAAAGGCTGGCAGTGGCCAGAAGAGAGGCTGCTCTCCAGCAGAGGAACAATCTGAAGTCTCAGTGCTCTATTTTAGACCTGGTGCAGCTTTGCTCTGACAAATGCAGTGTCATGGGATGGGGAAGGAGGGTGCCTCAAATCACAGTCTCAGGCAGGGCGCTGACCTTCCTGGCTGAGATTTGCAAAGCCCCTTGAGTGGAGGGGTTTGAAATGATTTTTTCTTTTCCCTAGTGGTTTTTATGACTCTTGGGGGATGCTGATAACTTGTTTTCCTTGCAGCTGTGGTCCGTGCTTTCCGGGACCTGGCCTGGCTGTGTCCCCAGTGCACAGATGCCGTGTGCCAGGCCCTGCCAGGCTGTGAGGACACCATCCAGGACAGCGAGGTGAGAGGGAGGGTGTACAAGGACTGTCCATCTTCCCTTTGCCTTGAGACTGGGGGCAAAAATCAGGAATGCTCAGATTTGTTCTCCCAGCATGCTTATTCCCTGCCGACACGTGGCACACAGCAGCTGTTTGCTGGTGTTCCTGTGGTTCCCTCAGGGCAAACAAGCACTGGTCTGGCTCCTGGGCACCCACGGGGAGAAGATCCCGAACGCTCCCTATGTCTTGGAGGACTTTGTGGAGAACGTGAGGTCGGAGTCGTTCCCGGCGGTGAAGATGGAGCTGCTGACGGCGCTGCTGCGGCTCTTCCTGGCCCGGCCTGCTGAGTGCCAGGACACGCTGGGCAGGCTGCTCTACTTCTGCATTGGTGGGTTCCCCGAGTCCCCACGGCTCCCAGGGACCTGCTCTGGCTGTGTCCCCAGGCTGGGTCAGCGTCCAGGCTGGTTCCAGGTGGTTCCATGCCTTAGGCTGCTGCCTGGCCCCTGGCTGGCCGAGTGTGGAGTCGTGGCATCAGGGTGGAAGGGACCTTAAAGATCATCCAATTCCACCCCCTGTGCTGAGCAGGGACACCTTCCCTGTCCAGCCTGGCCTTCCAGGGATCCAGGGGCAGCCACAGCTTCTCTGGGCACCCTGTGCCACGGCCTGCCCACCCTCACAGGGAAGAATTCCTTCCCAATATTAAATCTAAACCTCTCCTCTTTTAGTTTAAAACCATTCCCCCTTGTCCTTTGGCTGTCTGCCTGTAAGCAGGCTTGCACTGTGTCCCTGAAAGTCTGTTTTTAATAATTTAGTGTATAATTTAGTGTTAGTGCTCAGGGGCAGTGTGGCTGACAGGATTCTCCATGGGTTGCTGTCTGTGTTCCAGAGGAGGAGCAGGACATGGCCGTGCGGGACCGTGGCCTCTTCTACTACCGCCTTCTGCAGGCTGGCGTGGAGGAAGTGAAGAGGGTCCTGTGCAGCCCCAAGTCTGACCCGTCCCTGGGGCTCCTGGGGGACCAGAGCAAGCAGCCTGTCAATGCCTGGGCTCTGGAGTTCAACACTCTGGCCACAGTTTATGGCAGAGAGCGCTGGGCGCTCGCCACCGCCCAGCAGCCTGTGGAACCCTCCTACTCCTGCTCTCCTGCTGCTGGCTCCAGGAACAGAGACACAGGTGAACAAACCTGCCTCACCTTCCTCTGGGAGCCATTCTTCCCTTGCCAGCAGATCACAGAATCCCAGAATGGTTTGGGTTGGGGAGAGCTTTGAAATTCCTCTCGTTCCACCCCTTCCCATGGGCAGGGATCTTTCACTGTCCCAGGTGCTCCCAGCCCTGTCCAGCCTGGCCTTGGGCACTGCCAGGGATCCAGGGGCAGCCACAGCTGCTCTGGGCAGCCAAGATGTTCTTCCATGGGTTAGTTTGGAGGAAGGTCAGAGTGCTTTGGGAATTTGGTGTGCAGTGTGTGGCTGGTCACTCGCTAGCCCAGGAAGTGCTGCTCCATCAGATGGGCTCTGTGGAGCTGGGAGCTGCATCTCACAAGTGTTTGTGCTTTCATTTCAGAATCCCTGGTTTCTGAAGGGGATAAGGAAGTCCTGGAGGTTCATCCTGATGCTCCAGTGTCTGAAGGGAATAAAGAACTCCTCAGGGCTCATCCTGATGCAGGCAGCCTAAGCTTGATTCCTGATGTTTCCCTGGGTGCAGAACAGTTTGAGAAGACCTGGCTGAGCCTGGACACGAGCTGCCAGCTCAGTCTGCCCTGGTGTGGGCCTGTCCATGCAGACAGCATCCAGACAGCCCTTCGTGTGGTGCACATCCAGACCATTGCCATGAGCAGAGCTGGAGCCCAGCCCTGGAAAGCTTATCTGAGTGCCCAGGATGACTCAGGCTGCCTCTTCCTCACAGAGCTCCTGCTTCAGGCAGCAGATTCAGAGCTGCAGGTCTCAGTGAAGCAAAATGAAGCCAAGCCAGAGGCACTGCAGTCCTTCATCTCAGCCTTGAGGACAGTCCTGGAGGCAGTGGCTGGACTGGAGTCTTGACTGGTGCCTGCTCCCAGCAGGATGCATGCTCAGAGCACAGGAAAAGTTGATTTCTCTGGCTCCTTTTGCCATAGCCAGTGCTGGTTTGGTAGTTGTAAGCTGCAGAGTTTGCAGTTCACCTGGAAAGCCTGGGTGGTGTGGGGGAAGCTGCAGCTGGGGAGCAGGACAGGGTAAAGGGGCTGCCCTCCCCTCTCTGCTGTGAGTCACAGGACTGGTGGCATCCGTGGTGGCTGTCATGAGGCACAAACACCACTGATGGAACCAGGGCTGAGCAGAATCCAGGGCTGTGTTTTGGAGAGGTTTTTTCCTGAGAATTATAAATAATTTTTAAAAAAACCAAACACCAGAGGCACAAGGATTCTGGCACTTCTCTCACATTAAGAGGAGCAGTGCAGTGAGAAGACAAAATCTTGGCTCCCTTTAGATTTGTTTTAATTTGCTGTCTGATTTCAGTAGTAGCTGTGCTTGGGGGTGAGCAGAGCTCTGCTGTGCCAGAGGAGGGCAGGCAGGGGACATCCTGCTCACTGGAACCAGCATGTTCCAAGAGACAGACGTGGGTTTTTGATTGAAATGTGTTACTGAGGTGAAAATTGCCCTCTCTGAAGTTCCCCCAGCTCCTTGATTGAGGGTGAGGTACACAGTGAGATTGATCTAACACCACTTTAGGGTACTCTGTGAGGCGCACAAGCTTCTTTTAACCCTCTTCTGCCCGATTTCTTGTAATTTTTGGTTCCTTTGAAGGACTTGATTGTACCCTCAAATGGCACTGTGCCTTCCATGCACTTCACTGAAACCCTGTCACTGTTGAACACACTTCTGCCTTTCCTAATAAAAATGTGAATCATTCTTGGCTGATTTCTGGAGTTTCTTGTTCCTTCAACCCTCAGGACTGTGGATGGAGTGATCTGTGGATCGGGGCAGCTCTGTGCCCAACAGGGCATTTCTCTCTGACCCTCCTTGCAGTGAAGCTTTAAGGAGCAACTGGGCAATAATTAATCTCGGTCTCAAATGCCAAAAAACTGCAAAGGGTGAGCCTGCAGGTGGACTCAAAGGCAGAGCACCAGTCAGCTGTAGCAGTTGACAGTTCCCACAGCTGTGTTGTGTTCCTGCCCTCAGGGAGAGCTGATGTGGGAAACAGACTAAAACTTCCATCCCTGGAAAGTGTCCAAGGCCAGCTTGGATGGGGTTTGGAGCAACCTGGGATAGTGGAAGGTGTCCATGCCCATTGAAACGAGCTTTAAGGTCCCTTCCAGCCCAAACCATTCTGGGATTCTACGTTAAAAGCATGGAGGGGAACCGTGGATTTTCCGTTCTGTTTTATGGACTCTCCCAACCACGCTCCAGGTTTGAAGCCTTCCTGGGATGTCAATGCTCCACAGTTGCCCCCTGTGCTCACCCCTGGGTACCCCTGGCAGGGATGGCTGAAGGAATTGGGGTGGCGGTGGTGTCCATCATGTCCCTCCCCTTGTCCTGGGTGCTGCCCACCCCGTGCCAAGTGGGGCTGGTTTGAGCAGAGGGTGCCAGGGCCCCGTGCTGTGCCTTGTGTTGTTTGACCAGGATTATCTGCCACGCACTAATTTCCTCTGGGGCTGTGATGAAGTCAGAAAACCACAGGCAGCTCTCCCCGGCGGCGCCTTCCGCTGCGGATCACTTGACATGTCCCGTCCCAGGAGGGCCAGGCCAGGCACGCTGCGGCACCATGGACCAGAGGGAGATCCTGCTCCAGAACCTGGAAAGGGCCCAGGGCAAGAAGCTCAACAAAGGAGAGTTTGCAGAGGAGTTTTTGGTGAGTTCTCTCAGGGCTTGGCTCGGTGTTTCAGCTCGTGTCGGAGGGAATCGCTCGGTCACCTCCTAAACCTGGCACAGTGAGATTTTCTAGGAGTTTTATAGCAGACACCCAGAAGTTAACTGGGCTAAGAGGAGTGTAAAGACGTGATAGAAATTTAGTCATCTGCATTTGAACTCTTTGCTTTTTAAACTAATCACCCGAGTGCTTCCTGTTTTCTGCTTGGTGAATGCACTTGTTGGGACATGGTTTCACTTTGCCGGGTAACAGAACTGGGGGGACAGGGAGGAATATGGAGCCTCTGGCCCTGGTGACGCAACTGGGGATACAGGGAGGAACATGGAGCCTCTGCCCTTTCTCCCCATTGCATTGTTAGACCCGTGGCACACGAGTTCCTGCCAGGCATCTCTGGTTTCGCCTTGCCTTAGCTTGTCCTTGTTCCTATAGAGCACAGGTTGCCCAAGGGAGCTGTGGCTGCCCCATCCCTGGAAGTGTCCAAGGCCAGGGTGGAAAGGGCTTGGAACAACCTGGGAGAGCAGCAGGTGTCCCTGCCCATGGCAGGGGGTGGAATGAGATGAGCTTTAAGGTCCCTTCCAACCCAAACCATTCTGGGATCTGTGTGCTCTGCGTCCAGCAATGCTCCTGGCCCCTCCTGGAAGCTGCTTTCTTGTTCCCTCAAGGCAAAAGCTGGACAAAATGCTGATGGCTCCCACCTCCCCCTGTGTCCTGCATTGCCCTGAATCTGTGAGCTCTCTGATATATTTTTGGTTTGGGTGCCAGGGCTGAGGCTCAGATGCCAATGCACCCTCTCATGGCTAAAGCTGGTGGCTGGAGGTGGCCCTTGGTGTATCAGCTGGAGGCTCTGACAGGCTGCCTGGGCTGCTCTGACAGGCAGTGACATTGCCCAGCTCTCACAGATGCAGAGAAGGGCAAAACTGTGAGATCTGAGACGTGTCAAGCACTAGACTGACCCTGGCAGTGGGCTCTGGGTTACTGAGGGGTCTCCACAAGCTCCAGCCCTGCTCTGTCATGCCAGGAAAATCTGGCCCTTCAAACACTTGGGGAAAGCTGAGTGCTTGGTTTCCAGGTGTCTGGGGTGGAGGGAAGTGATTAATCTGAGCCTGCAGTGACAGTCTGTTGTTCCATGGAACAAAGTGCTGTCACTGCCGGCTGAGTTTCCCCTCTCTCTGCCCGGTGTCTGTGTGTGTGAGGCTGTGGGCTCTGAGCCTGCTGCTCAGGCTGGCTCCAGCAGCCTGATGTATTCATTTCTGATCAAAATGGCAGGTGGAAATGGTCAAGGCTGCATTTCCTGGTTTATGGGATAAGATCTCAAAGACACCTGATTTGTGGCTGCTTTTGCAAGGCAGTGGCCTCAGCAGGCCACCATGCTGGCTTATTTCCAAACATGACAGATATATCCATGCCATTCCTGCACCCCAATTCCTGCCCTCTCCTTGTGGGACCAAGCATTTTTATGTGCGAATTCTGGTGATGTTACTATAAATGATAGGGTTTCATTAGGATCTCCTTTTTCTGTTTGTGCAGTCTCACAGCTGGGCACTGCTGGGCACTGGTAACAAATAGTGTGTGTTATTTAGGAGCTGGTGGCAGTGAAATAAAATTCCGTGCTTTACCAGGAGAAAGATGCTTTAACTCCCTCTGAGTGCTGCAGCTTTATCCTTCAATTGAAAGAGATGAGAGGTTTGCAGGCCTGAGAGTCTGTCCCAGGACTCCTTGTCTTTGACCAGTCCATGGAGCCACTCTGTTGCAGCTTCCTGTGCTCCCTTTGTGACTTGAGCATCACTGCTTCCAGCTACAGATGGGAGCATCTCTACCAAAGCGAGAAAAATCAATAGATTTACCTGTCTTTTCTGGCATCATTTGATGAAGGTGCTTTGACATTGCCACTCCTCTGATCTGGGTGCCATTTGAGCGGCTCCCCTGGGCCTCTCTCACTTGTGAGATGCTTTTGTCACTTCACAAGCCGACGTGTGGGCACTGCCTCAGCACACACTTTCCACCCTTCACAAGGCTCTCAGAAGGTTCTGTCTCTATTCTTGCTCTGAGCAAAGCCACTCAGGGAAGAATTGATGGTGGTAGCAAACGTGACCCCTGGAGACCTTCATGCGCTCTCTAGTAGGGAGCTGGCTGCAGCACGTCTGCTGTAATTTGTTCCACTCTTTTATCACAGAAGCTGAAGAGACAGTCAACAAAGTACAGGTCGGATAAAATCTACCCCACAGCAGCGTCTGAGCAGCCAGAGAATGTCAAGAAGAACAGATACAAGGACATCTTACCTTGTAGGTTGGAAATGGCACATGTTCCTACTCAGCCTTGTGTTTTTCTTGCTTTTCTTGTTCTCATTCTCTGGTGCCTGCCTGCACAGCTGTTGTATGTGAGCATCTCACTGCTGTCTGTTGGCTTTGAGTCCTGCTCCTCAGATTTAGGGCTTTGGCTGCTGCAGCGCCTGCTCTGGAGGACTTTGGCACAAGTCAACACTGTCAGGCACATGGTGGGATTTTGGGGATGATCTGTGCAGGGATGGGAGTTGGATTCGATGATCCTTGTGGGTCCTTTCCAAATTCAGGATATTCTGTGATATTTCTACAGACAGAAGAACTTCTATTCCTGAGGAAACACATCCTCCAGTGATAATCCCTGCAAGTTTCTGGTTAGCACTGTAGCCACTTGCATCCAAAGGCCTCTGGACAGTGATGTTTCCACAATGTGCAAAGCAGACAGCAGGCAAACCCTGCTGAGGCTTCCCTTGGTGCAGTGGTCTCCAAAGGACTCTGTCCCAGCATCAGAGCAGACTGTCTCTTTTGACCATTCCAGCTCGGAAAAGAAAGTAAATCACAGAATCATTAAGGTTGGAAAAGACCTCCAGGATCAGGTCCAGCTTTCAGACCTTTGTATCTGACCCCACAGACCTGGTGTGAGCCTGGAGTGCTGTTGGGTGGTTTTGGGCTTGGCTTGCTGCACGGTCAGAGGGGATCAGCATTTCATGGGGCGGTGGCAGCACCTGCAGCTCTCCCCTAAAACCTCCCCCACTCTCCAAAAGGATCTTGCCCATCCCCTGTGCGTGTAGGCAGCAGGGCTGAGGGAGGTGTGGGGGGACATCAGCTGCTTGCACAGCCTTGCACCCACCCTGCATGGGCTCTCTGATGTGGTGCTGCCCCCAAGGGCTCAGTGACCTTGAAGAGCAGACACTGACTGCTTCCCCTGCTTTTGCAGTTGACCACAGCAGAGTGGAGCTGTCCCTGATTACGTCAGACACAGATTCTCATTACATCAATGCCAACTTCATCAAGGTTTGCCTCTTTTGTGGTGTTTTGTTGTCCTGCAAAGGTGTTGGTGGTGCCACCTGGGTGGGTTGTGCCAGGAGGAGCAGGTTGGGGGCTCTGCAGTAGTTTCTGGGCTGTACTCAAGGATAACTGAGGGAAGAAGATGAGTGAGCCCTCCAGAAAGCCCCTGGGCAGCACAGAGGCCACAGGGCAAGGGACACACTCATGCCGGGGGTGGAACACTTTGTGGTTCTCAGCCCCAACTTCCTCGTCGCCTTTGCTGCCTTTGGTGGGTGACAGTGGTGCAAAACTGCCTGTGGCCAGAGTCACCTGGGCTGAAACCAGTGCAGAGGCAGGAAACCTTGCAGGGCTGCACGGCTGGGACCCGCTGCTGCTGGGGCGAGCAGCAGGGCAGATCAGTGCGGCACAGGGCTCCTTGTGCAGCTCCACCACTCCTGGGGCTGTCCTGGGCCTGCAACCCTTCTCTGACTGACAGGTGGATGGATGGATGGATGGATGGATGGATGGATGGATAGATAGATAGATAGATAGATAGATAGATAGATAGATAGATAGATAGATAGATAGATAGATAGATAGATAGATAGATAGTTCCCTTCATTCTCCATGATGGTGACCGATGGCCCAGGGCTCTGTGTGACCTGACTGCAGAAGATTCCCGACAGGATCACAGTTCATTCTTTGGCCATCAGCAACAGAGCTGTGGCCACATCACCTCCAAGCTCCCAGAGGTGCTGTTAGAGCTGGTGCTGGTTCTGGGAGCAGATCTCAGCTCAATCTCAGCTCCCCAGCTTGGCCCTGCCTTTGGTTTGCATACCAGTGCTTGAGTTAATCTATGTACCCAAAATTCAACTCTGTGAAAGTCCTTCTAAATCCTTAATGGGCTTGCTGGTAGAAGTAAATTCAGAGAGAGGAATGACTTTATTTCTGCTGGTGAACTATGCACAGATGTGTCCATGTCTGGTTTGAATGTTCCAGGGTGTCTATGGGCCAAGAGCATACATTGCAACCCAGGGTCCTCTCCCCACTACTGTCACTGACTTTTGGAGGATGATTTGGGAGTATGAAGTCCTGGTAAGGTGCAGATTTATATTTAGATATAAAGCTTATATGTCCTTTTTTTTTAAAGAAAAGTTGCCTTTCCAGTCAGAAGTCCTTTGTTGGGACTCAGGGGAAGGCAGCCCACAGAGTTTCCTTATCACTGATAAGTACCCACAAGAGATGAGTTTAATTTTGCTGCCTGGATAAGAAACTCATGTTCAGCCTTTTCTAATGACCCTTCTTCCTGCAGGTCGTGGTCATGGCTTGTATGGAGTTTGAAATGGGGAAGGTGAGTAGCCTGTCACAGATGGCCCTGAGTGCCAGGGCAGGGTGAGAGGTGCAGATTTTTTATTAAATCCCAGAGTGACAGCAAGTTTCTGTTTGATATAAGCTGATTTTTGGGTGTCCAGCTGCAAATGGTCCCTGGGAGATGTCCCTGCCCATGGCAGAGGGTGGAAGGAGATCTTTAAGGTCCCTTCCAACCAAACCAGTCTCTGATCCCATGAAATTCTTCAGCCATTTCCAGCAGCGTAGGGAATCTCTCTGGAAAGGGAAATCCCACAGTGGCAGCTCCAAGGAAGGGGAGGCTGGAGCTGGACAGCAGCAAGAGCTGAGCCTCTTCCCAGAGTGAATTTTGTCCTGAAAATCGCAAAAGGGCCAGTGGGGAATAACCAAACACATGTGCTTGTCCCAACAGAAGAAATGTGAGCGGTACTGGGCGGAGGTGGACGGGTCCCCCCTGCAATGTGGCCCTTTCTCCATCACCTGTGTGAGTGCAGCCACCCCAGCAGCCTGTCCCACCTCAGGGAACCACAGAAAATCTGACTCTGACTGCTTCTTCTGCAGGAGGCTGAGGAGAGGAGGAATGAGTATGTGATTAGAACTTTAAAGGTGACCCTGAATGAGGTAAGGAGGAAAGGTCAAGGCAGAAAGTGTACCTGGGCTGGCTTTGTTATATAAATAATATATTAAAATATGGTACATTCTGTGCAGAAAATTTTACATTGGTCAGGCTGCCGAATTAGATTTGACAGCAGTCGAGGGAACAAAGGAAGTAAAAAATTCATTAACTCAGACTTCAGTTTCTGAAGCTGTTTGTCAGTCATGGCAAATCAGGCTCTGGGCGAGTGGGGCCAAGGATGTCATAAAACAGCTCCTGCAGCAAAACCAACTGCAAACTGCTGCTCTGCCCTTTGCCTGCTGCTGCAGATGGCAGCTGGGGATGGAGCAGAAATCCAGCTCCCCTTGCTGTGCCTGCCAGTGCTTTTCTCCTGCAGGCAGCCCGCACCATCTTCCACTTCCACTACAAGAACTGGCCAGACCACCACGTGCCCTCGTCCATCGAGCCCATCCTGGAGCTCGTCAGGGACATTCGCTGCTACCAGCCCGATGACAGGGTCCCTGTCTGCATCCACTGCAGGTGGGTGAGCTGGCTGCCAGCAGGGAGGGGCTGCTGGCCCCCAGAGCCCCTTGCTCCACGTCCCGGGGGTCACAGGGACAAGCCCATAGCCAAGCTCCTCTTGTAGGGAGCCCTAAGGCAAAGGGGGACAGCCAGCACGGCCAGGGGGCAGGGAAGGAGGGAGCAGCAGGCCAGCAATAGAATCACAAAACCATGGAATTGTTTACGTTGGGAAAGTCCCTTAAGATGCTCGAGTCCAATAATTGGCCCAGCACTGTCAAGGCCGCCACTAAACCATGTCCTCAAGTGCCACATCTACACATCTGTTCAATGGTGACTTTACCACTGCCCTGGGCAGCCTGTGCCAGTGCCTGATAATGCTTTTGGTGGAGAAATTTTCCCTAATATGCAATCTAAACCTCCCCTGAGGCAACCTGAGGCCATTTCCTCTTGTCCTGTCCCTTGTTAGTTGGGAGAAGAGACCAACACCCAGCTGGCTGCACCCTCCTGTCAGGGAGTGAGACTGTCTGGGTCACAGACCACCGCCACTGGCCATGCCCACGTGTGGCTGGTGACCACAGGAGGAGATGAGCTGTTCTCAGGGCATGAGCTCTGCCTCCCAACCCTGTGCAGCAGAGCCCTGCGTGGGCTGAAGCTGCAGCATCCTGCGGGTCTGCAGGATGTGTGTGGGACAGCAGGGTCCCAGGTGGCTGTGAGTGCTCTCCAAACATCCCTGTGAGAAGCACAGCGTGCCCAGGCCGTGCCCTGTGCCCAGGCCGTGCCCTGTGCCCAGGCTGTGCCCTGTGCTGTCATTGCAGTGCTGGCTGCGGCAGAACCGGCGTCATCTGCGCCATCGACTACACCCAGAAGCTGCTGAAGGATGGGGTGAGTGCCAGCCCCCCGTGCCCCCATGGCCCCTGCACCCCTCTGTCCCTCCCCAGCCTTCTCTGTGCCCTCCAGCCCCTCTGACTGTGCTCAGGGGGATTTCAGGGGGATGGGAGCTCCCCATGGAGAGCGGCAGTGGCCCCAGTGCCGATTGCCCACCCCCAGTTTGTGCCACCCCTCTCTCTTCAGGCACTGACAGCATCACCCCAGTGGGGCAGAAATCCCCCCTCCACTGCTCCCTCTGGCCAGGCCCTCAGCTCACAGCCCGTGGTCCTGTGCTGACCTTCACTCTTCAATGCATCTTTACTGTTTGCCTCTCCCCACTCACCCATCAGATATTCAGTGTTTCCAAGCCAGCCCCTTGCTTTACTCTGACTCTCCAGTAATGGTACAGGCAGCGATCCCCAGCCTCAGGGCAGGTGCTCAGAGGAGAACCTGCTCTGTTCCACAGCTCCCTGGACCCATCCAGCTGGGAAACCGGTGTCATGTCCTTCCTGCTGCCCACAGCTGTTATAAAAAGGGTATTTTCTGTGGAGTGTGAGACAGGAGGGAGGAGAATGATTTCTAATAAATAAAATAGCACTTTAAGCAGGTTCTTTGTTAAAAATTATTGCAGTAGCAGGCCTGGATTTCAGGCAGTGCTCTGAACTGCATCATGACTTGGAAGTTTCATGGAATTAGACCTGTCTGTAAATTTTTATCAGAGAAATCATAGAAATGATTGAAAGATTTGGGTTGGAAGATCTTAAAAATCCTTTCTTTCCAGTCCCTCCTGTCCAGCCTGGCCTTGGACACTTCCAGGGATCAAGGGGCAGCCACAGCTTCTCTGGGCTTCCTGTGACAGGGCCTGCCCACCCTCACAGGGAAGAATTCCTTCCCAATTTTAAATCTAAATATCTCCTTTTTTAGTTTAAAACCATTTTGTCTTTTCCCTTTCCCACCAGATTGTTCCAGTGAACTTCAGCGTTTTCAACCTGATCCAGGAGATGCGCACACAGAGACCCTGCATAGTGCAGACCAAGGTGTGTTTGTCACCACTGCTCCATGCTGGCCCTTCACCTTTCCCCACAGCAGGGAAACCCAGAGCAGTGGAGCTGCTGGGAGCCGGGGTGTGGAGACGTTGTGCAAAGTCCCTTTTCCGAGCAGAACAATGACTTGGCAGAAGTTGATTTGGTAGCTGAGCGTTTCCCTGTGGACAGCTGGGCCAGCGCTCGCACTGGGATTTATCAAATGCTTACACTGTGAAACCAGGGACTGTCCAGGCAATAAAGTGGGAACTTTCCTCAGCTGCAACAGACTGAAGAGGAAGCTCAATGCAGAACAGCGCTGTTCGCACACCCAAAATCCCCCAGATGCCTCAGTGTGAGCCCTGTGAGAGCTGTGGCTTCTGCCTCTTCTCAAAACTCACACCCTGCCGACGGACAGGAAAGGCACCTTCTCTCAGGGTGATGCTTGCTTGGGAAGAGGTGGCCATTCACAGGTCCCACCAGTGCTGTCTGTCACAGTTTCTGTCTGTCTGTCTGGAATGCAGGAGCAGTATGAGCTGGTTTACGATGCCGTGATTGAGCTCTTCAGGAGGCAGATTCAAGCACTCGATGCCCAGAAAGATTCTGCTGCTTCACAGGTAAAAGTCACAGGACAAACACGCTGCCTCTTGCAGCCTGGGCTCTCCAGCTCTAACCTCATTTCCTGCTGCAGATCTGGGGTGAATTCCCATATTTTCTACTCCCCTTGATACCCAAACTAAGTCTCTTTTGATGTTAACCCATGAGAATCCAGCTCTTCCCCTGAATGTGCAATGCTTGTCACAAACAAGACCTAGATTTTCTTCAGTCTCAAAACAATTTTCTATTTTCTATATATTTTTATGATTGTTTAATGTCATGAGTGAATAGAACAGCACGAATTTTCTACAGGACTGGCTGATTTCCATGGGGAAATGCCAGTGAAACTTGAGGGATTTTCAGACCAGGTTGGGAAGGTCCAGGTTGGGAAGTTTGGGATCACAAGGCAGTGAGGCTGGAAGTGTTACCTCATGTTTGCTAGAGAGGGAATCAGCACTACAGCCTGTCTGTGGGCGGGCATAGGGGGAAATATCTTGTAAAAAAACATGGCAAAGTCTCACAAATCTGTTACACCTCTGAGGAAAAGAAATGTGGTCTTGGTGTGAAGTTGCACGTTAACAGGAATAGCCAAAACCTCTCTGGTTGAGGTTTTCTTTGCTCTTGCTGTTCTGTGACTGCTGACATGAGCCTCGCTGCATCAAATCCAGGAAAGTAAATGCATCACAGCAAAGCCTGGAAGGTCACAGTGAGCTCATTTTGTCAGAAACTTTTATCTCAAAAATTGGGAAGGGGATCCTGCCATGGGACTCATGCCTCAGTTTTGCCATAGGATTTGCAGTTCGTTCCAAGCCAGAGCTGAGTGAGAAAAGAACCCTAAAAAGCCTTTTTGGACTGGTTAAGGACAGTCTGTGAGCAAAGGTCACACAGGGCTGACACAAAATGAATGCAGAGGACTTTTCAAGTCAGGATGTGGTTTTGTAGCTGTTGCCCAAACCTCTCGCTCCCTTAAACCTCCCTGTCCTCTGAGGACACTGTGCAGAGCAGGGGGATGGCCATGAGCTGGTGTCATGCACAAAATCAGCACCCAGCTTGCCCAGTGTGGGCTCCTGAAGGCAAAGTGTCTGCACAGGCTGCCTGCCAGCTGTTTGGCACAGCTGGATGGTTGTGGGGCTCGCTCTACTCTCATTTCAGAAAGGTGCTGGCAGAGTTGCTCTGCAGAAAGTTCTGCCTGCAGTTTTCAGCTCCACCTTGGTGTCATTTCCCAAGTGCTTTAGTAATTAGAAGTATTTGGCAAAATCCCAGCTCCTGAAGCAGCACGTTTGTGTTCTTTACATTCTGCCTCCTCACTCCTGTTTGCAAACATTTCCTTTTCCCCAGGAAGGAGCAGGGCATCCTGTAGCCAAGCCAGTCCTGACTCCAGTGGAAGACATTTATGGCCTGAGTTCCCTCACCTGGTAAGCCCCAGCACAAGTATCCCTGGCTGGTATTTGCAGTCACCCACACAATTTCAGAGAGAGGAACTTCTTGGTGTGTGCTCTGGAACACTTTACCCGCTTTGACTCTCTCGTTTGCTCCTAACATAATTCATGGAATCATAAAGGTTGGAAAAGTCTTCTGAGACCACCAAGCACAACCATTAACTGCCAGGTCCAACACTAAGCCGTGTCCCCAAGTGCCACATCTACATGTTTGATGAGCACTTCCATGGATGGTGTTCCCACCACTTCCCTGGGCAGCCTGTTGCAATGCCTCATCACCCCCTCAGTGATGAAACTTTTCCTAATTTCCTACTAATTCCTGCTCTTCTCACTGATGTGTCTCAGCCTCTTCCCTGTGTGCCATTTTCAGTCCCCTTCTTCTGCCCTGGGCTTTGTGTCACTCACTGCCTCACATATGAACTGAAAACAGTATAAAACAGTATATAGAAGTCTCATGAACGTGGAGGCTGGCATGGGATTCCCCCACACTGGTCCCATCTTCCATCTGCACATTCCACCCCAGTGCCCCTTGCTGCAGGAGTTGCAATCCTGAGGATGCAGCAGCTTCCCAATGCCAGCAGCTTCCAGGGGTGGTGGGATCTCTCTGTGGGGATGTTTGGGATTTCAGCATCTGCTTTCTGTAAATAATTTTGCCTTTTTGTTCAGTTTGCTGACATCAAGGGGCCTCCTCTGTTCGCCATTTAATGGTGTTGAAATGGAGAATGGAGCACAGCCTTGCTCAAGGCTGGGCTCTGAATTTCTGAGGGAATTGCTCCTGGCAGCAGTGCTGTGGGCTCTGTTAGTGGGCTAACACTTTCTGAGCCCTCCCTGGCTCTGACTCCACACTTTATTGTGCTTTTCCTGCAGCTCAGAGCCAGAGGAGCAGACCCCAGACCAACACCTCCCTCCACAGCAGATTGGGCACCAACATCTCCCTCCGGTGGCACAGAGCAAAATGTCCCTGCCCTCGCTGTGTGCCCCAGGGGCACAGCCCCGCTCTGCCAGGGAGGTGCCCCCCATCAGACAGGCCATCTCCTTCGGGGCTCTGAACTTCTCCAGCTGCACCAAGGCAGCTGCTGGCGAGCCCTGGGGTGCTGGGGGCGCCCCTCAGAAACGCTGCAGCTGGGAGCTGGAGCTGCAGCTGCCCCCAAAGGGAGCAGGCAGGAGGGCACCTGGTGCCAGAGCACCTCTGGCATGGACTGTATCGACCCCTCTAGGCCTGGGGCAGCGGGGAGAGGGCTGGGAATGGGATGCAGGGGATGCCAAGCCTGTTTGGAGTCCCCAGTGGCCAAAAGGTCACTCGAGCTTCCAGGATGGATTTTCCCCTGTGGACCTGAACCCCTCCAGACGAGCAGCAGATGCCCCCTCAGGCCACAGGAAGCAGGGGCAATGCCCTCACCCTTCCCTGTGCTCAGCAGAAGACCCCTACTTCTCATCACTATCTCCAGAGGACCCTGTGTCCCCCGTGTTTCCCTTTCTGGGGGGGCAGGATGAGCTCCTCCCTTCGTGCTCTGCCAGTGCCCCCCTACAGCCCACCACAGCCAGCTCCCCATCACCCCACCACGCTCCCCCGGACCAGGAGAGGACCTGCTCCTCGGGTAAGTGCTACTGGGACAAGGGGACACATGGGACCAGGTTGCTCTGGACTGGGGCGTGCTGGAGGGAGTGGTTGGTGTGGTCATCTGGTGTCCAGGCAGGGCTGTAGCTTCTCCTCAGGACTGGGCTCTCATGGGAGCTGAGGGAGCAACTGGTTTCATCCTCACACTCTTCATCCTGCCTGAATCTTTCCCACAAACATTCTTAGAGCAGTGTAATTTTGGGGTTTGCGTTACACAGCTGCTCTGAACCACTGTGTCACCTCACAACAGCTCTCACAGGGAGGCAGGGGTGGTGCTGACCAATTCTTAACACCAAGGTACTCCAAAAAGCATTCAGAAAGCTCCCAGAAATGGTTTTCTCTAAGGATCTAGTTTTCAGGTCTTTGCTGCAGAGTGTCACCTGGGGGACACTGAAATCTCACCAAGATTGAGAGATCCAGGACTTCAGGGGCCCTGAGCAACCTGGGTGACACCCCTGCCCATGATGGGGGTGTTGGATCTAAATGGTTTTAATGATTTTCCCTTCCAATCCAACCCATTCCATGATTCCATGATTCATCACAAGAGTTTTGCCCAGATCTGTAGCATTACATCCACCACGTGTCATATGAGGAAGGTGGAATTATTCCTTGTTCTGGTTAGTCCTGGTTCAATCAGACATTTCCTACTGCCCACAGCTTTGGCACTTGCTCCACTTTGTCCTGCCCAGACGTCTCAGTGTCACAAAGACGTGCTCGTTATCCTGGTGTTCTTGGGGACTCCTGGGAGGTGCAGCCCAAGCCAAGCAGCAGCAGAACCAACCACCAGCTGCATGCCTGGCTCTGTGCTGGGTTATGCTCATTTTCCTTGTGCAGTTGGTGCTGGGAGTTATTTGGATGTTTAACCACAGTTCAGAGGTGTTTAACCTCAATCTCTGGTGCGTGGCAGGGCAGGAGCAGCCCCCTCCCCTACACAGCTCTGTGGTCCTCCCATGTCCTGCCATGCCAGTAACCAGTCTGTGTCTCTCCAATCAGCCCCCCTGCCACAGCCTGATGATGATGATGATGATGATGATGATGATGATGATGATGATGATGATGATGATGATGATGATGCTCCACCCCTGCCCCAGCGCACCCCCGAGTCCTTCATTGTGGCCAGTGAGGCAGGTGAGTGATTAACAGCATTAAATGTGGGGCTGAGCAGCACTGGGGGCTCACCCAGCCCCGGGGTGGTTCTGTAGCATCTGGCAGTGCCTGGGATGAGGAATGATCTCTCTGGTGTTCAACTGCTTCCAGGGCAATTTCCTCAGGCCACTCCAGATTTCCAGATTCCAGACAGAAATCCAAATATTGGAACCTCCTGGGAGTGGAGTGGTGAGTCTCACTCAGAGGGGTTTCATGACCCTGTGAGACTGAGACCATGTAAGGTACAAGTGGCTTTTTACCTCTTTCCTGGCACTATTCCTATGCCAAACTCCTTCTGTGAGAAAGACTCTAGATTTTGGCACTTTGTACTTGCCATAAACTATTTCATAGAATCACAGAATCATGGAATAGTTTGGGTTGGAAGGGAATCTTAAGAAAATCCCATTCCACCCCCTGGCCATGGGCAGGGACACCTTCCACGAGAACAGGAAGGTGTCCCTGAGAACACCTTCCTGTCCAGCCTGGCTTTGAACACTTCCAGGGATTTCAGGGCTCAGGATTCGAAAGAAGATGGGGTCTCAGTCCAGCCCCTTCTTATCAATGTCTAATTTACTCCAAACATTATTTTTTGGGATTCTAAAACCAGTACAAGGTAATAGACATATTGTCCCTCCTTTAGAGAAGGATAATGAGCACATGACATTAGTTTTCTGCTGAGCTTCACCAGCCCTGTGGAACCAACAGGAGCTGAACAAAATTTAGGCATCTGTTGATGATCCCATAGCTGAGTGACAGCTCTGTGAAGTGGAAGAATGAGGCACAAGTCTGTCTTCCTCTACACAAGTGTGGAGGTGTGTGTGGGAGGGTGTTTGCACATCACATCCTTTCCTCATCTTCTCTAGCTTCCTTGTGTGCAAGAAAACAACATTTGGATGTGGGAATTTTAAATACCTGCCTTGTGTTTTGTTTCCAGAGTGTGAAGCTTTGGAGCCCACGAACAGGTATAAGTTTAACACTGGGATAATCTTTGGAATTAAGACCTGCTTTTTTCCTGAAACTGCTTTATTTAGCAACTGTGTTTAGGATCTGTGCTCAGTGCAACGGAAATTGTTGCTAAATAGTTCTGCATCCAAATAGTTCTAACCAGAACTAAACAGTTCTGCAAACAAGTGAACTGGTAGTTTTATATTTCCTAATCAGCTCCTGCCTCATCCTGTTCATGAGGATGCCCCTTGCAGCCTCCTCTTTGTCTGCATGTTGCTTGTTTCCTTTGAGACAACAGAGATAAGCTGGTTGCTTCTAACACATGTAAATATATATATATATATATATATATATATATAAAATTTTAAAGCTAGGTAACCAACTCTTTTATCTTTGCTTTACAGAGACAGCCCAGGATGGCTCCAATTCTCCTCCTCCGCTCCCTGAAAGAACCCCGGAGTCGTTTGTTCTCGCTGAGGCAGCAAGTGAGTGCTGAGCTCTTTTCTCAGGATCTGACTGATGTTTTACACTCACACCTGAACCTCGAGGTTTCTGAGAGCGTGGCCCACTTGTTCAAAGCATTACCAGGTAGTGCTTCAGCACTTCCCTGCAGGAGAGTTCAGCAAATACAACGAAAATAAACACAAGTAGGGAACCTGCAGAAAATTTCTAGAACTGCTGCATTAGAGGAGATGAAAAGCAGCAACAAAGCACTTGGAAAAAAGCAGGAGGATTTGTGAATGACCACTGAAAATGTACATATTATGTATGTTCCCAGGTCTCCAGCCTGCTGCAAGAAATTCCTCGGGTCCTGCAGGTTTGGAGAACAAGGGCTCAGGAACATCCTCCAAAGAACTCATTAAATGCTTCAGGAGGAGCAAGGTAAAAGAAACAAAAGGTGGGGGAAAAAGGGAGAGAGAAGAGCTCTGGCACAGTTGGTGCTGCTCTCTCACTGGTCACTGGGGGAACAGGGCTTGCTTCAAGGGTGCTTGTGTTCAGGGCAAGAAAACAAGAATAATAAAAATATTCTGGTGTGGAACTGCAAACACCCACCCTGTCTGCACTGGGAACGGGGTAACCCAGCTTTGGCATTCCATCCACTTGGGGTTCCAGCTCCCCTGGGAAAAAGCTGCTCCAGTGGGGTCTGAGCCTGCCCTACAAGGACAGAACCATGGCCAGCCCCCTCTTGCTGCTGTTCATTCTCCCCGTGAGATTGTACTTTGGGATGTAAGGGTGGAACAGAAAAGCACTGGAGGAAAACAGCAAGGAAAATACAAACTGGAGGCATTTGGGATGACAAAAAGCCAAAGAGAGTGGCACAAAGTTTGTTTTTTATGAAATGTGTACTTGTGCAATTTTATGAAGTGCGATACTTGTTTTTATGAAATGTGATACTTGTACATTTACCAGTGAATTCCCACAGTAGCTAATCTATTTATATATGTACATTTATCAGTGTTTTTATACATGTGCATTACCAGCAAATTCCCTTTACCACACTAGCTGATCCGTTGCTTCACACATTTTTTTCTGATTAGCTTTTTTCCATTTTGTTTTTTTTTACAGAGCTTGAAAATATTGAAAAATGTGAGAAAAAGTAAGTTTTCAGGCTAATATCTTTGCAATGGCTTTAAGCAAGTATTTAAATGTGTGGGACCAGTGACCAGCTGCTCCAGTCTCATTTTTTATTTCTAGGCATCTGCAGTCCATCTTCACTGACAAAATCATCAGAACCTGCCCCAACAAACTCTCCGAGGTCTTTCCTTAACTTTGGTATGTTTTGCTCTTCATATTTTGGTAGGAAGAACCTGGTTCTTGGAAGTTTAAATGCCAGGCAGAACACTTACAAACTACAAATATTTCAAATAATGCTCATTGGGTTTTACACTTTTCGTTTTTACACATTTACAACTTTATTTGTAACTACAAGATGTTGCTTTTCTGTCATGTCTTAACCCTTGGGAAAGATCTGCAATTGCAAGTATTTTCAATTCCTGTGTTATTTTAAGGGATTACATAATCAGCATCTGTAACATACAGAATTTGTTGCATTAAAAAACACATAATTTCTTCCTAGGCTTTGCAAATCGATTTTCAAAACCTAAAGGACCAAGAAATCCACCCCCAGCATGGAATATTTAGATGTATTTTACAGACTTGGCGCTGCAGATTTGTGAAGTCATCCTGAAATACTTGGAATGCCCATCCCAGTGAAGCTTCCACCAAAATAAACACATCCAAAGCTGTTACACGGTATTGGCAGCTCAGGCACTACTTGCACATTCACTGAATTTAAAACTGGAGCTTTAAAGTCAAGAATGTAAAAGTACCAGCAGCTTTCAGTTAATTCGCAGTGGGATGGAAGGCAAACCTTGGAACACAAGTTTTATCCTAAGGAGAGGACATATTTTTGTCGTGGTTTGGAATGTAATCACTTCAAAAGGATGGATTTGAGCACAAACTGATGATGGGACCCAGTGAAGGCTCTGGGATGAACTGGAAAGCCAATGGAGCAGAGAGAGGTGATCAAGACCCTCTCTCACGTTTGTAGGTCTACTGCAATCAAAGACGCTGAAATGTTTACATTACTTCGACTACGAGGGAATTAGCACCACAAATTTTAGAAATAATATATATATATATATTGGGGTTTTTCCCCATCTGAGCAAATCAGAGCATTTGTCTGGATTTTGGGGCAATAAGACTTAAGATGGTGATTGATCCCATGGAAACTAAATTGGTGTAACCGCACAAGTGGCTGACCCAGCTGTTCTTCTATCTGGGAAAAAAAAATCCCAAAATACCATGACAGCAAGGAAAATATTATTGTATTTTAAACCAATGCTGTTTTCAAGGATTTGTGATTCCCCAGCGCAGAATTTCTGGTGGGAACAGGGAAGATGAGATTTCTTGCCAGATTCCTCAAAAGATTCCACTGATCAATGGGGAGGGATAAAGATGCTGAACATTGCTTTATATGATTAATTTCCTGTAAAGACAGGGGGAAAAAAACCCCAAACACCAAAATACCCCACCAACCAAGGTGGGATTTGGGGAATTTGGTCAAGAAGAATCTGCTGACCACTGCTGGAATGGAAAACTCAGCTGAACAGGGTTTAGAGCAACCTGCTGTGGTGGAAGGTGCCCCAGCCCATGTCAGTGGGTGAAATGAGATTTTTAAGTTCCCTCCTAACCCTTTACATTCTATGATTCAATGATTTTATTCCATCCCACTGCCATGGGCAGGAATGGCTTCCTCAGGCTCGCTCCAACAGCTCCACATCAACTCCCTCAAGGGGAGAGCCTCGGAAGCACCCCGCGGTCGGTGTGCAATGGGTAAAGCACTTTAGAACAAGCGACAAACGCCGTTAAAATAAAAGTTTTTGATGCCTCCGCACTCGCCGGCTCCGCGCTCCCTCAGCGCTTTCCCGCCCTCCTCCCGCCGCCCACGTGACCCGCGCCGCGCGCACGCGCCCCCGCCCCCGAACTACACGTCCCAGGGTGCCCCGCGGCGGCGCGTGCGCGGCGGCGCCCGGCGCTCGGGCCATTTAAATGTGTGTGAGGGAGCCCCTGAAATGGCCGCGCAGGTCGCCGCGGTGCCGCGGGCCCCGGAGGAGCCGCCGCCGCCGCCCTCAGCGGACCGGCCCGCCCGGCCGCGCGGGCCCCGCCGCCGGCGAGCGGCACCCGGCGAGCCGCCGGCCGCCAAGCGGGCCCGGCCGAGCCAGCCGCTGCTGGCGGGGCCCGGCCCGGCGGAGCCGCTGCCCCCGCCCGCCCTCCCCGCCGCCGCGGGGCTGTTCACGTTCTCCCCGCTCAGCCTCCCGCCGCCCGGGGAGCGCCGACACCACCACCGGCACCACGCCGAGCCCGCCGGCCACAAGGCGAGGCGCGGCAGCCCCGCGGACGGCGCGGCGGGGCGGCCCAGCCAGCGAGGTGAGCGAAGCGGCGGGGGGAGCGCGGGGGTCGCGGGGCCGGCGGGTGCCCCCGGCGGGCTCGGCCGGGCGGGCGGCGGCGCCGCGCTCGGAGCCCCGGGCGCACCTGTGGAGGGGAGCGGGCGGCGGCAGCGCGGCGGGAGCGGCGGCCCTGCTCCGGCCGTGGCGTAGCGGGCACGGCGGTGCTGCCCCGGGCACGGAGCGCGGGGTGGCCGCGTTGCTCCTGCTGCTGTCAGAATCGCCCTCATGGCACGTTCAACGTGCGAGTGCTGGGGAGTGGAGGCTTCTTCACATTAACGTGTGAGGAACTGCTGTTTTTTTGGTTTTTTGGTTTTTTTTTTTTTAATTTTTAATGGTTTGTTTTAATAAGTGGCCTGAGAAGGGATCTCGTGATTCCATACGAATGTTTCCAATGCGGTTGTCAGAGGATGGTGCCAGATTCTTTTCAGGGGTGCCCAGCAACAGGGCAAGGCGGAATAGCCATAAACTAAAACACAAGAAGTTCCTCCTCAACATGAGGAAGAATTTCTTTCAATGAAGGGTGACAGAACACTGGAACAGGTGCCCATGGAGTCTCCCTCTGGAGATATTCCAAACCTGTGCCACCTGCTCCAGGTGACCCTGCCTTGGCATGGGGGTTTCACTGGATGATCTCCAGAGGTCCCTTCCAGCCCGAATTATTCTGTGTTTTCTTTTACTGAAATGCCAAAATATCTCTGGATTTTGGCATGTGCTGTGTGTGGTTTTGTTTATTTTTTTTTAACAGTACAGAGTGATTGTTTTGGTTCTGCTCAGAGATTTGTTGTAGTAAAAAGCTTCTTGGAGAGAGCAACATAGATAAAAAATAACTGCAAAAGCTACTGTAATTAAAAGTATAATGTGGTGGATTATGCTTGAGGAGTGTATGGGCAGGTTTTGTGCCAAAGAAACCAAAGATGCACTTGCTTACAGAAGTCAAGTGTCTGTGGAGTAAAGTCTAGATAGGACTGTTTTAAGAACAGACAAGACTAGTACCAGGAGAGGCTTTTCTCCCCTGGTTAATGCTTCCACACCACTGTGCTTGAGTACAGCTAAAAACCCTTCTGATTGTAAACCTCTAAAGTTCTATTAGTGTTTATAAAGCAAAAGTTTGGAGCAGTGTAACTTTGTAGACTGGAGTGTCAGTGTGTCAGTTCTAACCCAGAATTAAATTAGGCCTCTTAATGAAGGCTTAAACAGCGTGAAAATGAGCATCAAAATTCCAGATTTGTAAAGGAAAGCTGTTTGCTCACATGAAGCTCTTCACTGCCTGTCCTCAGCTGTAGGGGTAGTGCCTTTTGGGATGGGGCTGTGTTTCTTTTCCTGACTATCCATTTTTATTTTGCTGTATAATCTAATTAAATTGCCTATTACATTGACTGTGCCATGCTTATCTGTGGCACCAGGTGACAGTGAGCACCCTCACTGTTTTTGCTGTTTAATAATGGTTCTGGTTCTGTTGTGGGATGTCTGATCATTTCAGAGTAGCTGAGTTATTGGCACTGCTGTCACTCTGCCTCACTGCAGAGCCCATAGTTTAGTGACCTGTCCAAGCTTCTTTGTGTTTGAGGTGCTGGAGGCCTTCTGTTTATTTAAAGGAATAATTAAAACTATATTTCCTTCAGGATTGCCAGGCATTATTATAATGTCACTGTTTAGCTTCACTGAATACAGCAGTTACTCACTGTAATAGTGGGACTCTGCTGTGTTCAATGCATCCAGCAGCAGCCAGGGCAGCTTTTATCCTGCAAACAGACAAGTGTTCACTGGAAGCTCCCAAATGCAAGGATTCCCCTGTCTGTTATTAGGATTTGGCTTCAAACAGGAAGATACTCTGGATTAAAATGTGTGAGGTTTTAAAACTATACCTGAAAGCAGAAATGCTTACAGTAAGAGACCTTTAACAACCAAATGTTCTTAGAAACGTGCATAGGGAAGTATTCCCAGCAGCACAGTGGTGGCGTGAAATCCTTGTTTAGTTGCAGCTTGGGCTCTCTGGTCTCCAGGACAAACACCTGGTGTGTGGATTGCACGTTCTCAGTGAGTAAAGCAGTGTCTGTGCTCAGAGCCCAGCGACTGAGCACACCCTGCACTCCTCACATCCGAGTCCTGCAGCAAACCTCGTTCCAAGAACCGTTTCAGTTGGCTTCCCAGAGCAAGTGATACCGCCCTGCTTTTCCTGCTTTCTCTGAAATAGAAAGATCAGGGCCTTTGCTGTTTGCAAGGGCTGCAGCAGCACGGTGAAAACTTGTATTTCAGGTCCTAAGACTATTGTATGAAGTGAGGATTAAGCAATCAGCTCTTTCTTTGCTCCATGAGTAACTCTGTGCTTTACTCCAGGCTGTAATGAAGGTCAGCCCTCTCCAGTAACGAGACCAAACCAGTAATGATCCAGTTAAACACTGGTTACGCTGAAGAACCTGGAGCTGCCTGTGTTTATCACTACACCCTTTCTCATAGAACAGTGTAACATGGTTTTTTTCTTTAACTTAAGTGCTGTAAGAGAATGAAAAGGGAATACCAATGTGCAGCCAGAGAAAGGAAATTTCTTTAGGACAAAACCCTGTGCTGAGGGGAAATGGTAAAACTTTAGTTACTGCATCTCCAGGCAGGTTTGCCTTCAGCAGCAGGTTGTTCTCATCCCCACGGCTATCCTGCTACCACGGCTCCTGGAGATTTATGGGCACTGTTGGATGAAATGGTTCTTTGATTCAGGCACGTTAAAATCTTGTCTTGGCAATTGAGTTTGTAACAGCTGGGCCATCAAGTTTTCTAATTACCTTTGTCCCTTGCTAAATGTTATTTGAATTAGCTTTTCTTCTCGAAAGAAGAACAACTTAAACTATTCCATTTTCCATGACAGAACTACTTCTTTACATTTTATCTCTCAGCCTTTTAGAGGTTGATTAACCTCAAAAAAAACCCCAAATAACTGAAACAGGCTCTTAATTTCTTTCTCTCCATTAACTGAATTGTTAACTATAAGACTAAATCTGTTGATGTGATGATTTGGGTCCTTTAATTTTAAAAGATCAGCGATCTAAGCTTAAATGTTTTTACTTCTAAGTGTAAGTAAAGCTTGTAGCTCTTCAGTGCTACTCTGTTTGCTTCCCTATCATGTATCCAAAATCAGGGAAGTGTTCTGTAATGAAAGTCTTAATGTTTAAATGTTACACATACTTGTTTATCCTCTTCCCCTGTACGGCACTGCCTTCAATGTCAGAAGTTATTAATGTACTTAATTATAGATGCTCTGAAATACAGACTCCTTTTAAAGGTATTCTGATAAATCTGTTAAAAATTGAAGTATTTCTAAAATATTAAGCTAGAGTTTTGGAAGGTTTCCTTAATTCAAGGCTTTATTTGTATAATTATAGATACCCTGACTTTTGACTTAATTATACAACCAAAAATGCAATGTTTTACAATTGGTCAGTCTCCCTGGGAATAGATCCCTTCAGCAAGTGAGAGGCCTGAATTCTTTTGGGGTGAATATGCTGCAACTGCAGAACTCTAATCTTCTCTTTATTGTCGCTGCCAGAAACTCCAGATGAAAATGGCAAAACCCAGCGAGCTGACAGTCTTATTGTGAAGAAGATCAAGAAAAAAAAGAAAAAGAAACACCGGGAAGATGTGAGGGGCAAGCGCCTGAAGATGTACAACAAAGAGGTGCAGACGGTGTGCGCTGGGCTCACCCGCATCGACAAGGAGACTCTGTCTCAAGGCCAGTGTGACAGCCTGGAAATGAACAAGGAATCCTTCAGGTACCTGAAGGACGAGCAGCTGTGCAGACTGAACTTGGGCATGCAGGAATACCGGGTACCCCAGGGGGTGCAGACCCCCTTTGTGACACACCAGGAGCACTCTGTCCGCAGCAGCTTCCTCAAGACTGGCACTAAATTCAGTAACTTCATTCACGAGGAGCACCAGTCCAATGGGGGTGCCCTGGTCCTGCATGCCTACATGGATGAACTCTCATTTTTGTCTCCAGTGGAGATGGAGAGATTTGCAGAAGAGTTTCTTGCGTTGTCATTCAGTGAAAATGATAAAAATGCAGCTTACTATGCTTTAGCCATAGTGCACGGAGCAGCTGCCTATTTACCAGACTTCCTGGATTACTTTGCTTTTAACTTTCCAAACACTCCAGTGAAAATGGAAATTTTGGGCAAGAAGGACATTGAAACAACAACAATTTCAAATTTTCACTCTCAGGTAAGAACTATTCACATGCATCAATGTTGCACAATACCTAGATTTGATTGATCTCAGTAACCCAGAGCAGACATGATTTAAAATAGGCAAGTCACAAATGTATTTTCTAAGCAGATGAAGAAAGGTGATGTTAGGACTAATCTACTGTGCTGTCTATTCCTGCTGCTGCTGAAAGCTTTCCTGTGCTCCCTGGCAGCTGGTGAATCACACATCAGACACTGCTACCTGTGACCTGAGGGGAGATCTGCACCGAGCATCTTTTTCTTCTAAACTTGGCAAAACACTGAGATTGTTCAAAACAACAGCCAAGTCTGTCAAGAATTGCATAGACTGCAGATGCTAACACTGCTTTTCTAGTCAGCAGTTTGTTTTTGGGGTCTTGGGGTTTGGTTTGTTTTTTGGGTTTTTTTTTTTGCAATGATGTTACTTTTCATGTTTCAGTATATCTGTTTCACAAGGTTTTTAACATCTTAATTCCCCCAGTACCTTATGCTGTTTAAACTTTCTAACTTGAAGGTGGTTAGAGGATCTTTTGAATTGCCTCTGAAAAGGAGTTTCATTTTGTTTACTCCCTTGGTTTCCATGGTAGGCTCGAACTCGTTTAAATTCTGAAACTGTATCTTCATGTAACTTAAAGGGATGCAACAGTAAAAGCTGAGCTAATTTTAAGATTCCTCTGTGAAAGTCTCTTGGATTTTAGTCTTGTGCTCAAACTCAGAAGTATCTCTGAGTATACCACAAGATTGCAGCTTAGATAAAACTCTTTTTGATGGAATAAAGCTTCTTTCTTTTTAGTCTGAGAATGGATCCAAACTGCTGATTACCTTTAAGGTCTTTACTTGAGACATTAATTACATTTATTAGTTCACCTGTTGGGAGGATAAACCTGAAACTCTGTAGTGGAGTTCAGTTCAGTGTGATAGGCACACACCTTTAACAACAGCCTTTGGAGTGTTGGTGCTTGTGGATGGGTTATTTGGATCTCTGCAGGCTTCACCAAATGCTTATAAGCAAGATTTGCATTGGAAAAACAATCAGTGCTTTACAGAAAGTTACTGGATGGTCACTGTGGAGACTTTAAATAGCATTAAATGAATAATTCTGACACTTGGCTTTTTTGTTTGGCAGCAATTTGCTGCTCCAGCACTTATTTTAACCAGCTTCTGTTTCTTGGTGCAAGTAATTCTTTGTGTAGACAGAGCTGTGGCTGGGTGCAGAGCACCCCAAAACAACCTCTGAGCAAATGAGCCGCTGCTGTGGGCAGCAGCACTTCTGCACAGCACACACCTGTGAGCTGCAGGGTCAAATGTGCCCACAGGTCGGGCTTTCAAGTTTTCTCTGTTAGTGATCTATCTGTGTTCTTTAGTGTCCTGATTGCATTCTGGCTTGAGTACAGGTGATGACCCCTGAGATGGCTAAACAGAGCCTCTGGAATGTTTAACAATTGCGTTTTTTCCCGGTGAATGTTCTGTGAACACGAATACTGGCACTATAAATACACGTGAGGAATGTATGGTAATAAATAAGAGGCTTTGCTGGGTTATAGTCTGCTGGTACTTCAATTAATTCTATTTTAAGTACTGTCTAAACTTGATTAAGATTGAGTCATGACATAAGATTCAGTTGGTCTAAACCACTTCTCTAAACCCAGCTCCAGCATGACCTGGTTAATCCTCTCTGCCTGAAGTGTGTTAGTGCAGCTCTCCCTGAGCAAACAGAGCAGGGGAGCTGTCACAGGCAGCTGGAGCAGGGCTCTTCAGGGAACACAGGTGATGGAAAAGCTGAAGAAACGCAGGAATTGGTGCTGGGTTCACCCAGGCTTTGCAGGCTGGCTTCCCTTGGGATGGCAGGGGCTGCAATGCCCTGCTCCAGGGCCTGGGGGTGAACCTGGCTGTTGTGTGCCTGCTCCTTGGCAGCTCTGCTGAGGCTTGAACAGATTGGCCAAGCTTCACTTTTCACCCTTCTGGGTGAGAACTGTGCAGTCCAGAAGCCCTTCATAGCTGTGCTGGAGCAGATTAAACATGTTGCACTGTTGTATGCTGGAACTCTGGTTATTTATAATGGAGTGAAGTTGCCTCCATTCTGGGTTCCTTCTCTCTGTATGAGTTTGTTTGCTGCACTGACCTGTGCCAAGGGTTTGGGAGCTTTAGGGAGTCTCGAATCCTGAAGATTCAGTGTTCAGAAATCAAAATTACTTCTGTAAACTGCAAGTTAATGTGACCTTTGTCTGGCACGACATTCAGCTGGTTTGTGTTTTTAGAGAAACTGAATTGTAGTATTCAAAATAAGGACTTTAATCTGAAGGACTTGGGAAGTTTAGTGATAATTAACTGCCTTGCAAGGTGAATTCCTTTGTTCTCAGGGCAGTGAGTTTACAGCAAAGCACTCCAATGTGTATTTGTTACATAAATGTTTGGTTTCAGTATCTTAAAAGAATTAAGCTTCAGTGTCCTGTGGATTTTTTGCTTACATTGTCTCTCATTGGTTGTAATACTTCAGTGCTGGAGCTCAGCTTTAGTGTGGAGCTGTTCACTTGGGCTGAGAGCTTTCAAGACTCAAATCACTGAGCAGCAATTTGTAAGCTTTCCTCACATAAGGGCACACTTTAATTTGGGAGCTCTTTGCAGTGCAGCAAGAATGAACTCTTATTTTCCTTATCATTTGTCTCAGTACAACTGCTTCCACTCAGTGAATGGGAATATATTTAGAGTTAAAAAAACCCTTCTGCTTTTTTTCCCAACTGATCAACTTGCCTGATGAATTCTCTCTGATCCAAAGAACAGTTACACTGTCACAGAGGGTGTGTGGGGGTTCTGGGAAGAGGCCAGGAAAGAGAATTGGGGAAATAGGTTTTGCATAAGCTGCTCTTCCTTCTGGGAAGGAATTGGGAGAAGCAGCCAACAGGTGATAACTGGGGAAGTTTCCTTACTCCTGCTGTTCAGAACAGGTTACTCTGTTACATGGGAACATGTGGTTCATGAACCACATCACAGTTTGATTGTCTGCCCCATGTGAACTTCTCTGATTGTGGAAGGGCAATTTCTTTTTTTAGCAGTAGCTACCAAAGTATGAAATGAAGAAGTTGTGCATCTGCACTGCATCCTTCATTTGGTTTGTCACTAAGGCCATATAAACAATGCCCAGTGGTCCTGCACTGTGTCAGATTTGAGTCAAGCATGTCACCCTTGCTGTGCTGGCATGTCACTGCCTTGTGCTCTTGCTTTCTTCCTTGTAGCCAAGGTTTTGTGTGGTTGCTTTTATAGCTGGCTTGGCATGCTGAAATATTGTTGCTGTCAACTGATTCATGCTTTTCTTGCAACTGGAGAGAAACTTCAGAGACTTAACCTCATTTGTCTCCAGCTGATGCCTCATCTGTGTGTCCTCTTCTCATCCTGTGCTGCTCACTTAACCCGTGCTGAGGCTGGGGTGCCTCAGGAACGTGCAAATAAACTCCAGCTCTGAGCTCTGACAGGAAGCACTGCCTGTGTCTGCTGCTGTTCTCACCCCAGCGTGGGAAACACCGACAGGCACATGCTGCAGCTGGAGAAAATGTCCCCATGAGCACTGGAGCTAATTTTAAACGTGCCCATGACTCCCTGGGAGTGGGGGTACACACAACAGTGATGGCTGGCTGGCATTTGAAAGGGCACAGGCTGCCTGAGCTGCCTTCCTGGCCCCATTGTCCTTTTGCAATGGTAAAAACAGTGGCAGTGACTGCTGGAGAGCCACTGCTGCTTTTAAAGCAGCACAGGCAACAAATTATAGCAAGGGAGGTGCTGTGGTAATAAGTTACTGACTTCTGGCAGCCGTGTGAACTGGAGTGACCCCAGCTGAATTCCTAAACAAGAGCTGAACTTTAAACAAAAACAAAAAACACTGAGAGAGGTCCTAATGGATATAATGAAATTGCTTCAGCTATTTCATCATCTCAGCTTTCTTCCCTGCAGTGAGGGGGGCACAGAGGTGACTGTGGAGTGAGCAGAGCTCAGAGAGAACTTGGAGCACCTGGTGAATGAAAGGCCAAAGCAGCTTGCAGTGCAGCAAGCAGGGCGCTTACTCCTGGGACACTGAATGAACCTCCCAGCTGTAAAGGGAGAGCAAGGGGCCTGTTCTTTTAGGTGTTCATTGCATCATAGTGTTGAGAGCACTGGCCTAAGCAGTGTTTGCTGTCAGAAGGAATTAAGAATGAGGGAGCTGTGGGAAGAAGTTTTTGATGGCATCTTGAGCTAGTAAGCTACATCCCCTGTGACTGAGGTGCTTGAGATGAATAATCCAGCCTGCTGGGGATTGCCGTGGCTTGGTGCATGTTGTCAGTGTAAACATGGCCTGGGTTTAATTCTCAAGTGTGTATATTCCTTTAATTTCTGTTAAAAACTAGCCAAGCATTGAAATCCAGTGTTTCTCTAAAGTATTTCTTCTGTTTCCTTTATAACTCCTGAGTTCTTGCCTATTTTTCCATTGTTCCAGTGCATTTAAAAACAAACAAAATTAAAGCTTCTAAATTTTCATTTCCTTTGAAAACATTACAAGGAAAACCTGCATATGGAATTAGAATTCATTTTAACTCATGACAAACACCTGTAAAATATTAGTGACTCTCACCAGGTGCTTTCAGTAGCACAGAACTCATCTGGAAGGAGTCTGTCTGCACTTACATGAACAGTGCCAGGCAGTTTAACTTCCCTGGGTAAGGACCAGAGCACTTCAGTCCTTGGTTTTTCTGTATCTGCACAGAACAAAACTATTGCTGTGGTGTTCCAGTGCTCCTGCTCTGAACTGCACTCAGCAAATAGGGTGAGCTAAACTTGTATAATTAAGGAGTGAAATATCTATGGCTGCTGCTGGAGGATAAAATTGCAGCAGTAACTCTATTCTTCCTTTATTAGTCTCTCCTAATTTACCTTTAACAACTGCATGGAGTAGTTTAATGACATCTGGTTTGCTGGCTAAACATGCAAAACTGAAACTAAACTTAAAGCTAAGCTGCTACTCCCATGTATCTCTAAGTGGAGTTCTAAAATGCATCACCCTGGGAGAACATGACTGTTAAATTGCAAATTTACCAGTAACTGTCCTGTCCCACCACTCAGCCATGGAGAGCAGCTGGAGTTTTTCACCCCTGGAACACTGAAGGGTGGTGGAAGGCTGGGGCTCAGCCACAGTGACTGTGCAAAGCAGGTTTGTGCTCTGTAACCTCAGCTGGCTGTGGTGTCTGCACAGAACCTCCTCTCTGGCCATGTCACGTTCCAGCTGCAGTCCATAGGATGAGGCTACAGAGCACTGGAGTCTGGCCAGTGCCTCTCCTCTGGGAGCAGGGAATTGGCAGGAGAAGTTTCCAGATGATCCAGCAAAGGGGGACAGTCTGTGTTCTACAGGACGTCCACGAGCTGTGAGATTAAAGTGTTTCTGATGCCAACACTGACAGCAGGTTCTACTGCAAATAGTAATCCTGAAATTCTTCTCCATGAGCTCTGGCTTTCCAGCTCAACCCCTCATTTCGTCTGGTTTCTGCCCAATTTCCTGTGTATACTATCACCAGAACCACTGCATGAAAGTCCTTGAGGTTTTTCACTGCAGGCCCAGGGGAAGGACCTCGGGGACAGGACTGAGATGAGGAATGTGCACAGCCCAGGAGCATCCGGTTTGAAATGTGGAAGCAAAAGTCCAACTGCACAAACCAGTGGAGAGTTGAAGCTTGCTGGTGAAAGACTGAGTCACAATGAAACCTTGTGTGGTTGTTTTCCCAAGTCAGCCTGGAAGTGTTGAATTGTTCCTGAATTAGTCAAATATTCACTTGCTGTTATTCAGACCCCAGAAGGATTTCCTGTCAGAAGTACAGACAGGAGTCCTTTCTTTCTCCTCTCTTCTAAACAGTCCCTGTGCATATTCCCAAAGGCCCATCTGCTGAAACAGATGCAGATGAGTCCCAGATCGATCCCAGCTGTGTTAGCTCAGTCACTTTCATGCTCCTGGAGGGAACTGAAGCTGTGCTGCTGTTGTGTCTCCTGTCTGGCCCAGGTCAATCGGACGTACTGCTGTGGCACCTACAGAGCAGGCCCCATGCGCCAGATCAGCCTCGTGGGAGCCGTGGATGAAGAAGTGGGGGACTACTTCCCAGAATTCCTAGATATGTTGGAAGAATCTCCATTTCTCAGAGTAAGCAGGAACTTGTGGTGTGTTCATAGCACTGTAGATATTTAAGCAATTGTTAGGTTTCTAAGTAATTAGAAACTGTAAGGTATTTTCTTTATTGATGTGCTTATTTGGGCTACTGAGGTTCATTCTATCCTGTGTCCAGTTGAAAGGCATGGACTGAGGTGGCTAATTAAAAATAATCAAGTTTATTATATATACTTGCACTACATGCATTTCTACTTCCCTAAAAACTGCTTGATGAAATTAGCTTGGAATATCTTTTACCTCTCAAACTTACTTAGTTTCTATGCAATTCTTTTGACAGCAGATTTGAACCAGTTTTACCAAAGGCATCATTTAATTTTTCTATCTCACCCAGTGTTTTGTGTTATGTGTGTTTTGTGGGTTGTTTTGTTCCTGTTTTCTTTTAGATGACTCTGCCCTGGGGGACTCTTTCCAGTCTCAGACTGCAGTGCAGGTCCCAGAGTGATGATGGGCCCATCATGTGGGTGAGGCCGGGAGAGCAGATGATCCCCACAGCTGATATGCCAAAATCACCCTTCAAACGGCGCCGGTAGGCTTTGGGTTTCCTTTTGTACTCGAGGGAAAACTTTGCAGTTAAGTCTGTGTCAGATTTGAGAACAAAAGCAAAGTACTTGATGTGTAACTGGCTTTTCAGAGGACTAATACAGATTTAAGTTTCACTTTCACTTTGTTTCAAATTGGCACAGCTGATAAAGCAAATGTTACCCGTGATGATTATTTTATTTCACTACTTCTAACAGCATCTTTCAGTACTTCTCACATATCCTAGATTGGTGCTTTAAGATTAAAACCTCTTTTTATTAACCTGCAGGAGACTTAATTCATCTTATTTCTGTGGCAAGAACCAATTTGGTGGTGAGGGCAGGTGGAATGCTGTGAAACAGCAGAGATCCTTCCACTGCTCGTGCTGCCTTCTAATGTCAGTGCTAAAGCACTTATAACATGTCTGCCCAGGAATTATTGTGTATTCTTGCTTTCTGTCTCTGAAAGAGTGCTCTAAAACAAATTTCAGGAGATTTGGAAGCATATTTTAATTGTCTTTTCAAGAAGAATTTTTTGATGTTTTCTCAAATAGCTGAAGCTCAGTTTCTATAAGATAGCTCTATTTTACATACTGGTACCTTCTTGGAGGAAGTCTTTCACCACAAGTGAACACAAAAATTTTGAGATTTGATTTGTTTTGTAAAATTTGACCTTATAACCTGAATTGTACTTTGCTGGTTTTGTTTCAATCTTTCACCAAATCAACACCTAGAAAAAAAATCAGAGTGAAATGCTTTGTTCCCTTGGAGCCTGCAGCACCCAGAATTCTAAGACGATTTCCGTACAAATATTAATTTTTGAGCAGCAGGGACATTTTAGTGTGATTTTTTGTGCCCTTGCAGGTCCATGAACGAGATCAAGAACCTGCAGTACCTACCTCGGACCAGCGAGCCCCGCGAGGTCCTGTTCGAGGACAGGACCCGAGCTCACGCTGACCACGTGGGGCAGGGCTTTGACTGGCAGAGCACAGCTGCTGTCGGGGTGCTCAAGGCTGTGCAGTTTGGGGAATGGTGAGTGCTGCTGGGATGCAGCTATTCTGTCTTCTAAAAAAAAAATAACAATTCCTTGCAAAACAAACCTAATCGGAAATGGTTTGAATGCTGTAATGAAACAATGGCTGGAATTGTCTGCCCAGGGAGGGTGGGGGAGTCACTGGATGTGTTTGAAAATAAACTCAGTGCTGTGGTTTATTTGATGAGGAGGTGTTAGGTCATAGGTTAGACTAGAAGATCTTAAAGGTCTTTTCCAATCTAGTTCATTCTGTGATTCAAAAGCTGCACAGAGCTGAAAACTTCAAGCTGTGTACCTCCTATTTTTCCATCTTGAAACAGTAAAAAATTTGTAACAGCAGCTTGCAGAATATTTTAGTGATATACAAAAGCCTTAAACTTGGACCATCATCCTTGATTATTCTTTTCCTGAGCAGGTATATTAATTCTAGTTTTTGGAACTGCAGTCTAAGAGCTCAGTGTAATTAATTTCACAGCTGCAGTGCTTTCTCAGGTCATGTACCCAGGATATTGCTGCTGACCTTGCAGAGAAACTGGACTTGCATCATTGTAATAGCTAGAAATTACATTAGAAATTGGATAGCATCATTAGCATTATCATTAGAATAAAAGATGCCAGTGTTTCCTATACTATTGAATAAAACTCCTCACTGCTTCAACTTCAGTGTTACCTTGTAATTTTACATTTTTCCCTTAATGCAGAATTACTCTGTCCAATTATAGAATGGGAGAATTGAGGCAAATAGTGGTTCCTGGAACACAGAGAACTTTTATAGTGGCAGTTTGAGCCTGGGTCTCAGGCTTTTCAGTGTATTGTCCATGCAAACATCCCTTCTGTTGTGAATGCAGCATAAAATGAGAAAGAAAAAAGGGAAATATATGTATTATACCTCTTTTTCAAAAGAATGCACTATTGAGAAGTGTTGAGACTTTGTGCACAGTGTAGCACTCAAGCAGGTCATTGGTTCAATGAAGCTTTCTGCTGGAAGAGCTGGAATGCTCTGTAACTCAAATACTCAAAAATTCCTGGAATTCTCATTCTTTTCTAGGAGTGACCAGCCTCGTATAACCAAAGATGTGGTTTGTTTTCATGCTGAAGACTTCACTGATGTTGTGCAGAGACTTCAGCTGGACCTGCATGAACCTCCAGTGTCACAGGTATCAAACCTGCTCTCGTGACAGCTCATTCCTGGTGTTCTGGCAGGAGTTTCTCACTGATTCCAGCTTCTCCCTAAAGTCAGCCCTTTTGTATCCTCTCAGCTCTCTTGGGTAAATGTCCTTGTGTTTCAGGGTAAAATAGTTCAGTTGGAAGAGACCTTTTTCTTTTCCTTTCCCCCAAGCTGGGGTTCATGCTGTGACTCCCAGGGTGTGCTATAGAAACAATCTGTTGATTAAGCCACGTGTGCCTGCTCCTGCTTTTTCTGATGTCTGATGTTGTCTTAGGCTATGGAAGCATCTAAACTCAATCCTGTCAGCCCAAGCAATGCAGCCCATTGTTGTTTTTAACTTTAACTATAGAAACCTCTTCATTCTCCTCTCAAGACATCAGAGAAATTGTATTTTTAAAGTCCAGGTCTCATCTGAATTTGAAGTTTTACCCATGAAATGGAGACTTTCTGATTTAGACATGAATTCACTTGAAAACAGGAAGATGCTGGGTGTTTGAAGGGTTTGCCACTAACGTTCCCATCTCTCCTTCTCCCAGTGTGTTCAATGGGTGGACGAAGCCAAACTAAACCAAATGAGACGGGAAGGCATTCGCTATGCTAGGATTCAGTTGTGTGACAATGACATCTACTTCATCCCCAGAAATGTCATTCATCAGTTCAAAACAGTGTCAGCAGTCTGCAGCTTAGCCTGGCACATCAGACTCAAACAGTATCACCCTGTGGGGGAGACTTCTCCAAAAGCAGAAAGCAACTCAAGCCTGAACAGTGATGTTCCTGGAAACACAGAGGCAGAAGGTGAACCCCAAGGTGTGAGTGTAAAAACAGAGTCTGAAGAACCAGGTATAGAAATTCAGCTTACCCCAGGGGTGCTCTCCTCCTCTGTTTCTTCAATATCAGGACTTGTGCAACCAGATCAGGTGGCCCAGCCCCTTCCAGGTTTTAAAATAGAGTCTGATCAGCAACACAATCCACAGGATCATGCAGGCTCTTCTGTGTGATATGTATATATTCAAACATTTTTTAAACAACTTTTTAAAATTTTGATGTGAAGTTATAGTTTTATAACTGGCTTATGTTTTATTGGAGAAATCTTGCCTATAATTCTATAAAGAAAGGTGACATTCCAAAATGTCAAGCATATCTTTTTTACACAGATTATGCAAAATTCAAGTTGTATTTTAACCCCTTAGTACAACCTGTAACAGTGGTCTACCACTTCTTTCTGTTTAAGTAAAGAGATGTTGAATATCTTCTCAAAGTCAGATTGGAATTCCTCCAGGAATATGAAATGATTGAACTCCATTGGTCAGTGTTATTTCCCTACTTTTACTTTATCTCTAATCTTCACCAGAAAGTGATGCTTTTGTAGAAGACTTGCAAAGTGATTTCCCCATCTCATTTTAATTGCTTTAAAAAGTAAGAAAAAAAAAAAAGAAAAAAAAAAGAAAAAAAAAAGAAAAAATAGAGAAAGCACAGCACTTTTGATGATTTGTGGAATTTTTGGTATGTCTGTTCTTGACATGTTGGTTTATATACAAGCTATAGAAATTGATGTTTCTTACAGTTCCTACAAGGGTGACCTGTAAAAAGAACTGAAGCAAGTGTCTGATTCCTGTTGAAATGCAATGACTTACTGACCTAACACTTCTCATAGCACTGCTTATGTTGTTTGGTGTGGGGGTTTTTGCTTCCAAAATACATCTTCCCTGAATGTGATAAATGCTAGTGTCAAAATTAGAGAACCTCTTGGTAGTCTTGTGGAGGAAACTGCTATCTTTGAGCACTTTAAGGCTTTAAAATACTTAACCAACTTGGCAGCTTGTTTTGATGGGGTCGTAACGTGTCCAATGGATCCACACTTTCCCTTGTACTGATGCACTTAATATAATAAGCATTGAGCTGATACCTGACTTCCTAGAATAAGGACAGCCTTACTGTGTAAGTTCTGTATTAGTATTTCACAATAAAAAGTATTTTGGCATTGGACTGCTTTTTCCATGTGTAGCTCCTGGGTGCCCAGTTACTGTGGAAAAATCAGCAGCACGTGCTCAATGTGTAGAGTGTCAGCTATCAACAGTTTTTAAACAATCTTTCAATATTTCTGGATGTTAATGTGTAACCTGTATTTGACTTTCACTCACCCCATTTATTACTGCCCTTTCCAGTCATCAAAAGGAAAAGTCCCTTTTCCCTCCCCCCTCCCCACATTTAGAGTACAAGTTGGGGTTTGGTGCAACTTAAGCTGTCTCCAGATAACTTTATTTGTTCTAATCCTCACTGGGGTAGGAAAGATTTGAAACACTATGTTAGACTAGACAAAAGCAAAGATGCTGTGTTAGTTCTGGATGCATCTTTTTAATATCAATTATTACTCTTCTCTTTATAAGGGTCTCTAAAATATGTTACTCTATTATAAATCTTACTTTGTGCAATATTGTTTGTGTAGGCTTTTATATACATATTAGCACCTCAGTGTAGAGGTCACTATTTTAAACTGATAGAGAAATAATCCTCAGAAGATACTGCAGTGATTAGTTAGAACCTGTATTACTCCTTATGTGTATGTATGTATTGTCTTCGGTACAAAAATGAGGACTAGGAAATATTTCAATTTAAAACTAATTTACAGATTGAAGTGGTAGTGACTCGTTTAGTAATCTGTGTAAATAAGGTGTTAGAATGGAAAGCTTTTATGATGAGAAGTAATGTGATTCATGCAGGGGTGTAATTTAATCTTAGCAGAAATTCTAGATGACTCAGCGCGGCTCAGAAAGGAGCCGGCAGTTCTCTGGTGGGTTTTTTCCACTTTTTATGTTGAGAGGAATTTCATAGCTTTAAGGGTTGTGCAAAGTAAAATTCCTCACAGGCAATAGTGGTTTCAGTTCATCCTTCACAGTCAAAGATTCCCCAGGGGTGTTCTTTCCTTTTGACCAAGTCTGCGAGTCTTCCATGTGCCCGTTCCGCCTGTCCCCTGCTGCTCCCGGCCCTGGCAGCCAGCTCTGCTCACTCAGGAACTGTCACACCTGCAGGGCCCACAGCAGAGCAAACAGGCTGAGAGCCCCCAGGCACCAACCTGTTCATTGGGAAAATTGGGATGGAGTGAACAGAGAATCCATTTGGAGGCCCTCTGTAAATTCTAATAGCATGTTTTTAAATGAAGGAAGATTAGGGTGGTCTGTGCTGCTTTCCAAGCTGTAGCTTTAGTGAAATCTGTGACAACAGCCTGAAATAGCTGGAAAATGCTCTGCCTTCCTCTTGCATGGAGGGACATGACCAATAGCATCATGCTCTCTGTGCTCTGCTCAGTTACTAACTTAAACCTAATGTCAGATTTAAGTGCACATGAATAAAGGTATCTTTGAATGACCTGAATGTTGCTGATGCTATCCTATTTTGGAAGACTGAGGGAGAGAGGAACAAGCTGTTTGAGAATCTCTTACTAAATCCATGCTCAGCTTTGCTGTGCTTTAACCAGACTGGCAGACTTTCAAATTCCACCTCATCTCTGGATGTAAAGTGTGAGAGGGATTGCTTGGGAAGCTGCTCAATCTCCAGCCATTGCTTCAGTTGCCCAGAACAAAGCCTTAACGGGACAAATGCAAATGTTTTCCAGCCCAAGAACCTGTAGAACACTGATTTTTTTATGAGCTAGAGCAGTTTAGAGAGGAAGTAATGAGTTCAAGTCATTTAGTGTTTGAGCAGAACAAATCCAGTAAATATTCCTGAATATCTCGTGTTAAATAGCTGCTATTTGAATTTCTCCTATATTTCCTAAAGCAGACTCCTTAATGAGCTAATCACCTTTGATTTGATGTGATTTTTTAAGCCACATTTGGTGGCTTGTTCTAAGGCTGAGGGAGCTGGGGCTGCTCAGTGTGGACACCTCACAGCCCCTTCCAGGATCTGCAGGGGCTGTTCATCAGGAGCTGAGTGACAGGACAAGGGAAATGGGCACAAATCAAAGGAGGAGGAATTTAGGTGAGAGATAAGGAAGAGATGTGATGGGTGGTGAGGATCTGGCTGCCCAGGGAGGCCGTGGATGCCCCAACCTGGGAAGTTTTCAAAGCCAGCTTGGGCAGCCTGGCCCAGTGGGAGGTGTCCCTGCACATGGCAGGGAGTTGGGACTGGATGCTTTTTAAGGTCTTTCTGTTACTCTCAGTGGAAAGCAGATACAGAACAGTTCGTAAATACAAATGTGCTGGTCAGTTCTGCAAACCCTCAGTGCTCCATTTATGAGGATGTGATGTGTGTCAGGTAGAAAACACCCCAGCTTTGTGCTGGGGACAGCTGTCACTGACCAAGTGCTCTGTGAAACAGAACTGAGGCTTAGGCTGGGCTTTAATCAAGTGCTGGTGACTAAAACATCCCAGGGATAAAGTGGCTCAGCTGGGATAGAAGTGGACCAGCAAATGCAGGGTGAATTTGGTTTCCCCTCTAGACAAGCTCCAGGAGGGGGGACACCACGAGGTGTCCCCAGGGCATCCTAAGGGACACTTTTCACAGTGTCCTGCTGTGCTCTGCCAGGTTCCCTGCGTGTTACAGGTCAAGGCAAATTGTCAGAGCTTTCCCCATGAGCTGAGTGCTGAACCCTGCAGCTGCAGTTCCCGAGGCGTGCTGAGCCTGGGCAGCCCTGAGGGCTGCGAGAGGAGCCCAGGGCTCGTCCCCTCTCCCCCAGAGCCTCTTCTGTCCCTTCCTGAGGGCTCTGAGCAGTGCCAGGGCACCCCGAGCACCCAAACACCCGCTTTTCCTGATTTCTCTGTACAACATGTAAAGATACCGACTCCTGTATTGCTGTTTCGTGATTTAATTTGATTTGATTGGCAGCTACGATTATTTTTTTCTGTGGTTTTAATTTATCTAAGGTCTCTGCCTCCAGAGGACGTGTACAATTGCCTGGACGACTGTTTGCTTTGTGCGGCCTTAGTGTATTTATTGACATTCGCGCGGGGGCGGCCCGCGCCCCCCGCGCCCCCGGTAGCTGACTGTACACCAGTGTCAAACTGTTAAGCTATTTCTTTGTAAAATAGTCCTGCGGAATGCATAGAATTTTTTTCCTGTAAAGTATTTTTTTAATAAACAAAAGTCTGATTTTGTCCTTTACCCGCCTGGGCGCTTCTTTCCTCTGCGGTTTGAGGCGGGGGGGGGTCGGGGCGGCGCTCGGCGCTCGGCTGGCGCTGCCTGGGTGGGTGGGGAGGGGGGGCGGCAGGCGGAGCCAGTCGAGTGCCGGGCGGTTTCCAGGGTAACGGGAGCGGGGTCGGTGCCGGTACCGGGGTCGGTGCCGGGGCCGCGCCGCTCCCGCCGCTCCCCATGGCCTGTCGCGATGCCATTTCATGGTACCAGAAGAAGGTGAGTGCGGCGCGGGGCGGGCTGGCGCGGGCCCGGCCGTGCCCTCAGCCTCCTCTCCCCTCAGATCGGGGCCTACGACCAGCAGATATGGGAGAAGGCCGTGGAGCAGACCCAGATGAAGGTACCGGCGGCAGGGGCGGGGGGAGCGGGCTCCGCGCCCCTCGCCGCTAACTCGGCCGTGTGTTCCGCCCCGCAGGGCTTCAAGAACAAGCCGAAGAAAAAGGGGCACATCCAGCCCGATCTGATCGACGTGGACCTGATCAGCGGTGAGCGGTGCTGGCTCTGTTCGTTCCTCTCTGGGACAGGGATGGCACCTGGAGCGCCTGGAGCTGGGTCAGAGCAGGGTTGGGTTGGATATCAGGAAAGGTTCCTCCCCCAGAGGGTGCTGGCGCGGCCGCCAGGCTGCCAGAGCTGCAGGAGAACACTGCCAGGGATGCCCAGGGTGGGATTGCTGGGGGTCTGTGCAGGGACTTGGCGATCCCTGTGGGCCCCTTCCAGCTCAGGACATTCCCTGGTTCTGTAGGTGCATCCCAGCTTTGTGCAGCGTGGGGAAGCAGAGCCTGCCCTGCTGCCAGGGGAGCCCCTGCTCGTGGGCACTGAAACCCTGAGAGCAGAGCAGGAGCAGCTCGGGGTGGCTCTGCAGGAGTGGTTGGGTGGGCAGGAGTGGAAGGGTCAGAGGCAGAGCTGTGAGAGAAGACAAGGAACTGCTGTAGCTGTGTCTGCTGGGACTGTGTAGCTTTGAATGGTGCCTGAAACTGGGCTGCTGTCACCCCCTGCCCAGCCCTGTGGCAGGGCTGGGGCTGCCCAAAGGGGAAGTCCAGCAAGGGAGCTCTTGTGATTCACAGTTAATGATGGCTCGTTTCCCCTTTAATTCCAAGGCTCTACCTTTGCCAAAGCCAAGCCTGAAATTCCCTGGACATCGCTGACGAGGAAGGGAATTGTGAGAGTGGTGTTTTTCCCCTTGTTCAGCCAGTGGTGGATACAGGTCACTTCCCAGCGCATTTTTATGTGGCTCTTGGTGCTCTACATTATGCAAGGTGAGGGAACAGGCTGTGCCATAAACCTTCTCCTGCAAGGAATGTGACATCAAAGAATGGATGTGGCTCCTGGGGAAATGGGTTAGGGGTGGACCTGGCAGTGCTGGGGGAGTGGTTGGACTCAGAGGGCTTAGCCAAGCTTAGTGAGTCTATGATTTTGTAGTCCATAACCTAAAGTGTGAGGATCTTGTCTGGAACCTGCTTAACGTGCATTTCACAACGTGTGGCACTAGTAATTGCAGAAATTAAATAATAATACAACAAAGCAGAATAAAAACAAATAGTTGAGACAGACTCTTTAATTTTTGCCTTGGTGCCATTTCCCCCTTTGCAGTCGTAGCAGTGGTGCTGTACTTCATGGTGCCTGTTGTGAGTGCCAGTGAGGTGATGGGACCCCTGTGCCTTATGCTGCTGCTGGGGACAGTGCACTGCCAGATCGTGTCCACGCAGGTGAACAGAGCTGCAGGGAGCAACGGGCTCAGCCGGCGCCGCAGGTGAGCACCAGCAGAGGGCCCTGGGGGGCTCCCAGCTGGGCCTGGATCCAGCTTTCCTCCCTCAGGTTGCTGCAGCAAAGATTCCCTCCAGATTTTGTCCCAGTGATGCTCTGACGTGCTGGGGGTATTGGCAGAATTTTTGTATCTGGAAGCCAGTATTCTGCATGGCTTCAGAAAAACAGCATCCTAAAAGCTGCTCAAATCTCATTCAGATATTTTTTACAAGTCCTTAAAGCAGCTTCTTACACCAACTTCATTCTCCTTGTCTTAAAACTCAGGAAGTTACGCAAGGCTGTGGGTGTGGATGGGAACAGTTGGTGCTCCCCTGACAGAGCCAGCAAGGAAGAGCAGTCTGGCTCTGCAACTCTGCTGACCAATTTATCCAGTCTGCTCTTCCAGAGGAGGTACGTGGTCCCTGCTGGGTTTGTGCTGCTTGTGAGCAATTTGGCACCTGGAGAATGAAGGCACAGCATGTGCTGTCACTGACATCCCCACTGCCTGCCAGTCTTTTTTTGACTTAAAACTTCCATGGTAATGTGGGAAGCTGATTCCTCAGGAATATTTAGTATGTCCTTATTAGATCATATAAAATTAGCCTGTATAAAATTAGATCGTGTGAAACCAAGTGTGAGATGAACTGCAGAATGTGGTGGAGCTTATTTTTATTTATCAGCTAAGTGACCTTGTTTGAGTGAGTGCTCAGATTATATTGCTGTTTTAGGTGATTTCCAAAAGCAATTGTGGCTTCTGGTTTGGACAGTTGACTCACTTTGGCACCTTCTTCTCTAAAAGTAACTCAAGGAAAAGGAGGAGAGATTGTATGGGATAATATTTCATTGTTTTCTCCTGTTTTCCCAGGTGTTTTTCCTGGTGAGTTTCCAGTTCACAGATGCTTTCTCTTCATGAGGACTTTTTACTTTGTGAATTGCTCTTATGTTTTGTAAAATAAAAATAATGAAAAATTTCTCCTTGATTTAGAAGTTTTAGGATATTATTAGAGTTACAAAAGGCATGTTGAGTGAGGGTGAAGCAGATATAAATCTTTTTAACATACTCAGCACACAGAGCCTGTCAGCCAAAGAAAATTATTTATCCCTTAGGTATCTTGTTTGATGCTGCACCTGTGTGACAAGGGAAGACCAGAATGTTTTACCCCAAAGAGTTTTTCGCTGGCAAAAGCATTTAATTGTATTTTCTCTCCTAGGAATAGAAGAGTAAAACTGGTAGCTGAGAAATGGACTGAAACAGAAAGTGCTGTGAGTGCTATGGGTGATGGCATCAAAGCCAGACAGGCCAGATCTGAGCACAGGCTGCTGCACTCCAAAGAGAAAAGTAAACTTTCTGATGGGGAGAAGAGCCATCAGGTACTGCCAGGGGAGATCCTTTGAAATCACAGTTTCAGTGTGTTCTTTGTGTGCCACAAGTGGGTGGGTATTTAACTGTATGGTTTGGTCTAATACAAGATATTCCCTCCTTCTGCTGATCTTTGCCTGCATTAACCTAGAAACCCCTTTCTGCCTCTCACTGAGCAGCTGAAAAGGTGCTGGTACTTTCTTTTCATAATCATAGAATAGAATTCCAGAATAGTTTGGGTTGGAAGGAGTCTTAAAGCTCATTCCACCCCCTGCCATGGGTAGGGACAGCTTCCACCTTCTCTCCTTGAGAAGAGAGAAAGAGCTAAAGCATCGTGACCTCTCTTGAAAGCTTTGAAACATAAAGATTTTGGGAATTACTCTTGAGTTTCCTCTGGGCCAGTGGTGTGTCAACTCCACATTAAGAACTTGGAATAGATCCTGTGTGGAATTCTGTCATACTTTCCATCCCACCTCCTCTCTGTGAAGGAGTTTGGTAGGGGCAGAGCTCGGTGTAGGGGCACAGCCTGGGATTTTGGGTTTGTTACCCCCCAGCTCGTAGATACATCTGGGCTTAAGGTGCTGGTAAGGCACAGCCAAGAGCTGCTGCTGCTGCATCCTCCTCTTCCTGCCCTTCCCCAGCTCCAAATCCACCCACCCAAAATTCTCTCTCGTTACTTCTGGGACAAGACAAGAGCAGGGGGGAGGAGTTAAAATCTGTGAAGTCTCTGATGCCAACAGAATTCTGGTTCTCTGGGGATCATGTGCTGCCTCTGCAGGCATTGAGGGCTGTGCCAGGGGGGCAGCTCTGCCCCTGAGCCTTTGATGGGACTCAGGCTGGTCCTTGGTGTGGCCTTGGCTGTGCATTTGCAGGAGGATGGCACCAACAGGGACGGTGTTTCTGATGAGCTCTCGAGCGAGGAGGATGCTGAGGATGCCGAGGCCGTGGCACAGCGGCTCCTGCTGCGCCCCAGCATGGAGGGGGCTTCCAGTGACAACAGCTACGAGGAGAAGAAGAGGAGGCCTCTGCTTTCTCTCAACCAGGCTGTCTCACAGGTACCCAGGTGGGATTAGTGCTGTTCTCCACACCTTGTTTTGCTGTGGATAATGAGGTGGTTTTCCTTTGGTCTTGGCAGGTCAAGCAAGCCCTGAAAGCTGCCAGAGACTCTGACAGTGTTGTGGAGTCTGAACTGGAATCCACATTGTACAGGCAGGTATGGCTGTAAAGTCAGGAGAGGGAGCTTTCCCAGGCCTGACAGGGGTCACAGAATCAGAGAAAGGGGTGGGCTGGAAGGGACCTTAAAGCTCATCTCATTCCAACCCCCTCCACCAGAACAGACAGTTATGAAATGTTTGTGCTTCAGAATCCTCAGGTGCAAGGTGTGACCTCTTCCCTCCCTGCTGCTTGGCAGCCTTGGAAACCTTCACAGTGTTCACAGTCCTGATTGTGCTGCTTTGTTAAACAAAGCACAAACTAACAAACAAACAAACAAATAACTAAGTAACTCTGTTGGCAGCAAAGGACAGTCCAAGCTACCTCTAATTGCTCCTGCAATTGCTGTTGTGGTTGGGAGGCAGTGCTGTGCTTGCAGCTTTTAAGCTAATAAATTTTGATTTTAAAAATCACAGACTATCCTGAGTTGGAAAGGACCCACAAGGATCAAGTCCAACTCCTGTAATGAAGGAATAAATCTCTTCTGTGAGAATACACTCAGTCACTTCATTACTTTGGATTTTTGCCCCTATCTGAAAATAAAATATAAATATGTGAATATCAAGTAATAAATATGGAGATATATAAATTAATACAAAACATAAATAAAATATTAAAACAGATTATGCAAAAGGCATAAAAAAGAACATTTTTGTATTAAAATGAGTACATCAGTTTTTATTTTGTAGGTTGGGAATGGAGGTAGGGAATTAATGGGCTCTGTGTGGTATTTATATTATATATATTATATATATAATTATATATTATATATATTATATATATATTATATATATTATATATTATAATTATATTATATATATATTATATATATATATATCTGTCTGTGTTTCTGGTGTAGACATGCTTTTTCTCCAAACATTGTCTTAAACCATTTCCACCATGTGGGTGCAACTGGGAGCACTCAAAGCTGTGGGAAGCTGGGGGAGAAGAGGAGGAGGATGACGATGAGGAGGAGGATGACGATGAGGAGGAGGATGACGATAAGGAGAAGGAGGATGATGAGGAGGAGGATGACGATGAAGAGGAGGATGATGATGAGGAGGAGGATGATGATGAGGAGGAGGATGATGATGAGGAGGAGGATGACGATGAGGAGGAGGATGATGATGAGGAGGAGGATGACGATAAGGAGAAGGATGATGATGAGGAGGATGACGATGAGGGGGAGGATGATGAGGAGGAGGATGATGAGGAGGAGGATGACGATGAGGAGAAGGATGACGATGAGGAGAAGGATGATGATGAGGGGGAGGATGATGATGAGGAGGATGACGATGAGGAGGAGGATGATGATGAGGAGGATGATGAGGAGGATGACGATGAGGAGGAGGATGACGATGAGGGGGAGGCTGATGATGAGGAGGAGGGGGAGGCTGATGATGAGGAGGATGATGATGATGAGGAGGATGACGATGAGGAGGAGGATGACGATGAGGAGGAGGATGACGATAAGGAGAAGGATGATGATGAGGAGGAGGCTGATGATGAGGAGGATGACGATGAGGAGGAGGATGACGATAAGGAGAAGGATGATGATGAGGAGGATGACGATGAGGAGGAGGCTGATGATGAGGGGGAGGATGATGAGGAGGAGGATGATGAGGAGGAGGATGACGATAAGGAGAAGGATGATGATGAGGAGGAGGCTGATGATGAGGAGGATGACGATGAGGGGGAGGAGGATGATGAGGAGGATGATGAGGAGGATGACGATGATGAGGAGGATGACGATGAGGAGGAGGATGAGGAGGATGATGATGATGAGGAGGATGACGATGAGGAGGATGACGATGAGGGGGAGGATGATGATGAGGAGGATGACGATGAGGGGGAGGATGATGATGAGGATGACGATGAGGAGGATGACGATGATGAGGAGGATGACGATGAGGGGGAGGCGCTGGTTGCCCAATCCCCGGTGGGGCTGTGACCTTTGCCGTGCCGCAGGACCCCCGGGCGTGCCTGAGCGCGGCGCCGCGGAGCTGCGGCGGGAGCCGGCGGGACTCGGAGAGCACCCGGCAGGACTCGGAGACCGAGGACATGCTGTGGGACGATCTCCTGCACGGCCCCGAGTGCCGCTCCTCGGGCACCAGCGACAGCGAGGAGCGCTCCCGCAGGGACTCCCGCAGGGACCCCAAGGAGGACGTGTTCCAGCAGGTTGGTGATTCCCAGCCGGGAGCTGGGAGTGCTTCTCCCTCTTCCCCTGCCTTCCCAAGCGTGAGTGGCACACGAGGATGCTGTTGGTACAAGGTGAGCAGCCTGGATGAAGCCAGAGCCACACTGGAAATCTGAAATTATATCAGTGATTCATGGTCAAGTCTATCCCTCCCCTCTGCAGGGCTGCTTATCCCAAAACAAAGTATTTAACCCAAAATGGAATATCCCCCTCAATCCAAATGTGTTCTAGGCAAAGGTGTTACTTACAGCAGGACAGAAAGAGCTGAGCCAGCTTTTGCACTCCTCTCTCTTTTCTAGAACCATCTGTTTTGGCTGCAGAACACCAGCCCAGCATCTGCCAAAGTGAGTGCTCTGATCTGGGAAGGGAATGACTGCAAGAAGGTGGACATGTCCGTGCTGGAGATCAGTGGGATCATCATGAGCAGGGTAAGGGAGCTGTGTGGCATTGCAGCCTGTCCCTGGCACTTCACAAAAGGAGCACCAAAATCCCTGGAAATAGCTACACGTGCAAATATTAAGGGCAGTGTGACACTGGTCCCTCCCCAGCTTCAAAGATGGTTGTCCCACGTGTTCTTACTGAAAAATTGCCTAACCCCCAGTTTAGGAGGTCTCTTGAAGACTGACAAGTGCTGATTATCTCTGATTGTCTCTGCAGGGTGCTGAAAGTGGGGAGTTGGTTATTTGGCTGATTGGTTTTGGGTTTGGACTGAAAAGGGGGGGATTATTTTAGGCTCTGTCCTGTGAAGGGAAGGGGAACTGACTGGTTGTCTGAGTTGGTGCTACCACAACAACAGGCCTTTTCCTTGATGCAAACCCCAGGTAATCATCCCTTTTTTATTCCTGCTTGCCAGGTTAATGCCCACCAGCAAGGAGTGGGGTATCAAATGCTGGGGAACATCATCACCATCGGATTGGCCTTCCTGCCATTCCTCTACAGACTGTTCCGCACGGATAACCTGGAGCAGCTCTGCTCCATCTCTCTGATGGAGCTTCTGCACATCTTCTGTGGAGCCCCTATCAGCACCCCTGTGCTCATCCTGTCTGCCATCAACTTTCTGGAAAGGCTGTGCTTAACCTGGATGTTTTTCTTCATGATGTGTGTTGCTGAGAGAACCTACAAGCAGGTGGGTTTGAAAGGTGCTGGTGCCTTTCAGGAACCTGGACAGCAGGAATAAAAATGGGATGATGACCTTAAAGCTCATCTCATCCCAGCCCTTGCCAAGGTCAGGGAGGGGGGTCTGGGAAGGTTCTTATTGATCAGTCACAAATTATACCTGTCAATAGCATTCCTGACTCCCGTGTTCCCCCCTTACCTCTCCCCAAGGTCTTACTCTGTGCCCTCTCTGTTGCCCAGAGCAGCTGTGGCTGCCCCGTCCCTGGAAGTCTTCAAGGCCAGGTTGGACAGGGCTTGGAGCAACCTGGGAGAGTGGAAGGTGTCCCTGCCCATGGAAAGGGATGGAAAAAGATGAGCTTTAAGATCCCTCCCAATACAAACCAATCTGGAATTCTATGAAAACATCTGCTGCTACAGGGCTTGAGCACTCAGGTCTCATGCTGAGCTTCCCCAGTGACTCTTTTTGCCAGGTACCACTGAGAATCCCAAGCAGTCTGTTCTGTTTGACACTAATTTATGGCGCTGGTTTTACCTTGCAGAGGTTTTTGTTTGCCAAGCTCTTTAGTCACATCACATCTGCTCGGAAAGCCAGGAAATACGAAATCCCTCACTTCAGGCTCAAGAAGGTGGAGAACATCAAGATCTGGTTATCCCTTCGCTCCTACCTGAAGGTGAGTCCTGATCTGGGGTTTGGCTATTGCAGAGTGCCAGTGGCAGTGGCAGTGCCAGCTGTTTGTGGTGAGTTTTGCCTGCACACCACACCCAGCCCTGACCCTGTTCCTTGTTCCTGCAGAGACGAGGGCCCCAGAGGTCTGTGGATGTTGTGGTGTCCTCAGTCTTTTTACTGGCTCTTTCAATTGCTTTTATCTGCTGTGCCCAGGTGAGATTTTAACCTTTGTGGTTTATAAAGTAGGAAAAACCCTTCCAAGTGCTGGAAGCTTTTCTTTCACCAGCCTGCAAAAGGCTTGGCTGAGACTGCCAGAGGGACAAGGAAAGGCACTTCATTGCCTGTTAGTTGGACAGAGGGAAGGGCGAGGAGGAACAAGGCTCCTTTTCTGAGCAGAAAGAAAAATATATCCAATTCCAAGCTAAAGGCAGGTTAGAAATGAGACCTTTCCCTGTAAGCCCATCTCAGGAGTGACTTACACTTCCTGGGAAGAGCTGTCAGTGGCTGTAGAGCACACAGGGCTGGGCAGAGGAGGAGCAAGGGCAGTGCTTGTGCACTTGTCCCAAGAACAGGCACTTAGTCAGTGACATTTGGTGCTTTGTTTTCTCCCCATACAGGTTCTTAAGGGTCACAAAACCTTTCTGAGTGCAGCTTACAACTGGGAGTTCCTGATGTGGGAGGCAGCACTGCTCCTCTTCCTGCTGCGTCTGGCATCTCTGGGCTCTGAGACCAACAAGAAATACAGCAACATTTCCATCCTGCTCACTGAGCAGGTAATTCCCTTCAGCTTGTTCTCCCCTGGGCTTTGTGCTTTGTTTGGATATAATTATTGTATTTCAAACCAGCTTAAATACTGGAATCAAACTTTAAAATGTAGAGATCAACCCTTGTGTTGGCCAGAAGGCAACAAAGCACTGGTCAGCATGGGAGGGATGAGCTGGTCCTGTTGGGCCAGACTCAAACTCCAAAGTTCTAGATTATTTTGGTCTCTGGGTTCATGTGTGGTAACCAAAACAATTGGAAAAGAATTATGTTATCAGTGCTAAATTCACTGCCTCAGGAGTGACAGCAGACTGCAAAAAATGGCTCCAATTTCCCTTAGTTAGGAATCAGTTGGCTGGTGCTGGAATATCAACCCCTGGCCTATGGTGTCTGTCACAGATAAACTTGTACCTGAAGATGGAGAAGAAGCCAAACAAGAAGGAGCAGCTCTCTCTGGTGAACAATGTGCTGAAACTGTCCACAAAGCTGCTGAAGGTGAGAAGCTCTGCCTGAATGGCTGGGTTTTCTGGCAGCAGGGAGTTATGGCAATGCCATGTGGCCCTGCCCTTCCCTTGGCTCTCTGACTGAGTGCTCACAAAGGGGATTTTTCAGTGCTGCTGCAGCTGTGACAGGAGAGGGAGCAGCACAAGGCCACAGTGGGTAACTCTTGATGAGCAGTGGTTTAACTGAGTGCTGGGAACTCTTGATGAGCAGTGGTTTAACTGAGAGGAGAGGCTGGGGTGAGCACAGCTTCCCCTGCCCGCTCCAGTCTCATTTTCCTCCAGCAGCTCTGATGCTCCTCACTGCCAGCAGCAGGGAGGGGTTTGGGAAGGAGTGAGCAGAGTCTGGGAGTCCCCAGATTGGGCTGGGTGATTCTGCAGCCTGGAGTGTCAGCTCTGGGGCAGCTGGGGCTGCTGCAGAGCCTCTGGATTCAGCAGGAGATGTCTCTGGAACACTGGAAATTCAATCTAAGAAAGGACAGAGGCAGCCCAGACTGCTGGAGTGCCAGTGCTAAGCTAAAAGTCAGAGGATGAATTCTCTGTACTGGGGAGTGCTAATGGAGCCTTGTCCTGTCACTGCAGGAATTGGATAGTCCATTCAGGCTGTATGGACTGACCATGAACCCACTGATCTACAACATCACACGGGTTGTCATCCTCTCTGCTGTCTCAGGAGTCATCAGTGACCTGCTGGGATTCAACATCAGAGTAAGTGTCCCTGTCCCAGGCAGCAGAACAGCTCTGGGCTCACCCCTGGGGCCACAGCCCTGAGAGCAGCCTGGGATTGCACTGGGGCCCAGACACCAGAACGTGCTGGGTGTGTCCCCACCTCCCTGAGCCAGGCTTGGGGGCAAGGACAGGGCTCCCTTCAGTTTCAGTTCCCTGCAGGTGAAGCTGTGAGAATCCAGGGTTCCTCCCTTTATCCTCCTGTGGCTGATCCTGAAACTGGAGCTCACTGAGCAGAGCAGGATGGGCAGGAGACACAGAATGTCACTTGGAGGTGAAGACCATTCCTGTTAGACTCAAACTCAGTTTCTTGTCTCTTTGCAGTTATGGAAAATTAAACCATGAACTGGCAGAACATCAGCCCCGGGCATCTCCACCAGCCACCAGAGAAGAGAACCAGCAGAAAGAAGAAAACTGACAGAAATCTGTAATTCCAATTTTTAAACAGATTTCCCAGTGTATGCATCAGAAGTTTTCTTTCTGCTTTACTGCTCTACAACATCCAGAGTGAACTGGTCTCATCAGTGATGCCATCCCATGGCATGCACAGAAAAACTGGATTGATGGGGCCCAATGCTGGCAGCTGGCACTGAACCAGCAGGAGCTGGTGTGGGACATGAAGCACTAAAGCCATACAAGAGCTGCAGCTGGGGGGCACCAGTGGCTGTGCCTGGGGCCATGGTTCTGTAAACCCTGGACCCTGGGCATGTGGCAAGGAGGGATTCAGCCCTCCTGGCCCAGTCAGCCTTCCTGGGGCTGCACTGGAATATTCCAGGTGGGGAATCCTTTGCTGCACTGAGCTGGCTGTGCTGAAGAGCTTTTCTTTCCTGAAAGCTCTGTGTGCTCAAGGCTTTGCCTCCATCCTGAAGCACCCCAGGATGCACCAGGTGAAATCCCCTTCCCTGCTGCCAGCCCAGCAGCACCCAAACCCTGCTGGGGGTTTGCGCTGCAAAGAAATTATTGAGGACAGTGGTTACAGGAGAAAAACCTTTCAACACACACTACAGGCAAAGTGTTCATGAGCTGGAGAATGCTTTGCCACATCTGCTCCCTGGAATACTCAGCTCCATCCTGTCCTGGCTGTGACAGCAGCTCTGCTCCATGGTGGGAGCAGCTGGGGAGGAAATCTGGGGGGAAAAACCAGCTTTGACAAAGACTTCCTCAGGTTCATGTTCAGAAAGGTCATGGAGAGCAGGAAAACATTTGAAGGCTTCTGTAACATTACCCTTCACTGGCTCCAATGGCTTCTATTTATTAGTAGTGAAAAGAGCAAAAACTGAGGAGCTTCTCATTCCATCACAGGAGGGTGAAATGGCAGAAGAATTTTTGGTAGTAAATTGTTTACAGCTATTTTATCTGCAAGGAAAAGCTGTGAGATGTAAAAGGAGGTGACATTTTTATATAGCAAAATGTGCAAATAAACCTGCAGGACAAGCACTTCATCATTGCCAACGGTTTCTACAGCACCTGATGATTTTTATACCATCTTTTTAAACATCTGTTACTGGAATGGGGGGTCAAGGAAACATCCAATAATAAATTGCATTTGTTTTCCAGAACAGCAGCATGTTTGTGGGTAAAACCTGGCTCACAGCCCTGAAAGCCAACCGAGAGCCTGGTTTAGACAGTGCAGAACCAGCAGGTCATGAACTGGAGTTGGGTTTTAAGATCTTGGTAAAAATAATGAGTGATTTGCAGGTGTCTCTCCAGTCAGAACCTCGGGAGCCTGAGTGAAGGTGCTGTGTAATAGGCAAATATTTACAGCCAGCACATCCATCCATTGTGTGGCATTCCAAGGCCACGTGGATGCAGGAAGCACAGAGGAAGGTTTAGGGAAGGGGAAATCCCACCCGGGTAGGACTTGTGGTTCAGGTTTTGTGACGTTCTATTTTGTACATGTATGTGGTTTTGTTTTTCATTTATTTTTGCTTTTTTTTGCAGTTCTTTGTTCTGCAGGTGTTTGGTATTTGCTATGGGATGGCAGTAGGAAAATATTTTATCCCCTAATTTGCATATACAATAGAATATTTACATAATTACTCATTAATAATTATTCTTCAGTGCTCCATATGGGAGTAAGTGGGGTGGAGAATAATAGTAATAATATCAGAGGTGTTACTCCAATCCGGAGCACTATTTATGGGCTTTATGCACTATAAATAAAAGGAAGACAGATAATAGCGTCTGGTGCAGAAAATGCCACGCTGCCTGGAGGCAATTTTTAATTTATTTATTTAATTTATTTCATTCTAAAAGTCTGAACAGAAACAGTTCCTGTGTCAGAGCGAAGCAGCCACTTCACCGGACCTAAAACGCCACACGACAGGGGAGCGGGATCCAGGGCGGGGATGAAACCGCGCAGCGAATTCCCTGGAAAAGCAGAAATGCCAAAATCCCAGAAAATGTCATTCAGCACCCCCCTCCGGCAGGAGCCGGGTGGTGCCGTCCCGCGTCCCCCCCGCGCCCCCCATGGTATCTCCCGCCCCTCCAGCGTAGCGGGCCGCGCCCCCCGTGCGCGTCACGGCCGTGCCCGCCTGCGATTGGTGGATCCGCGACGCCTCGCGCGCAGCGGCCAATGGCGGCGCTGGGCCCGCCCGGAGCCAAGATGGCGGCGCCGCGGGCTGCGGGCGGGCGGGCCTGAGGCGGCTGCGGGGGCCGCGCCTTGCTCCGCGCCCCGCGCCGCGCCGGGGCCGGCCGGCCGGGGGTCCCCGCTCCCCGCCCGGGGCTGGCCGGCCCGCCGCGCTCTCCCCGCCCTCCGCCATGGCGGCCGAGAGCGGCAGGCAGTTCTGGAAGCGGAGCGCCAAGCTGCCGGGCAGGTGAGCCCCGGGAAGGGGTGCGAGGGCCGCGCCCCCCGCGCTCCGGCAGGGAAGGGGCGGTGACCCCGCCGGGTTCGGGGCTGAGGGTACCCCGGTAAGGCTCGAGGATACCTGGAGGATCTGTCCCGGCTGCGGGGCTGAGCTGGCTGGGGTTCCTCCCTGGAGTAGGGGGGTGCCGGGGCCCCCCCAGGCTGTGGGACGGGGATTTTGCTGTGGAAGGTTCAATGTGTGGGGGACAGGGGCAGGGTCAGAGCTGCTCCCTCACCTGTGGGACCAGGCAGGCGGTGTGGGGGCTGCGGGGACCCCTGTGTGCCCCATGGCAGGCAGGGTGGAGGGATCAGGGTGCCTTGGAGGCCTCTTGGGGGTAGGCTCAGAGCCAGGGCTGGGCCATCTTCCTTTCCAGATACTGAGAAAACTCATCCTTCCGAAGTCCTGAGGGGTGTCGGCTTGGCTGGCAGCAGCTCTGTCCCAGAGGGGTGTCCCTGCTGAGGCATGGAGCCCCCCATTCCCCTCTCCTGTGTGGGATGTCGCTCCTGCTCAAGGGGAAGGACTGTGAGGGCTCTGCTTGTACCTCCCCTGCCTCAGTTCCTCTGGCTGTGATGCCCTGGTTCCTCTCAAGGCACCTCTCAGGGATGGGAGAAACAAGTGAAATGTGTGATTGCCATGGTATTTAGGAAGAAGAGGCTGGTGCTGATGAAGGAGAGGCTCTCTATACCGCCTTGGGAGCAAGGCCGACATGGAAAGAGGGCATCAGCTTCTCTGTGGAGGCTTCTCAAGTGCTTTTCCTACCTGGTGCTCCTCACTTTTGCTCTCATTTGCCTTATCTGAACCCTGCCCTTCGCCTCGTGGGGTATGGGTGCAGTCTGAAATGCTTAGTTGGTTTTAAATCCTGCTGGGCCAGTTAAATATCTCTTTCTAAAGTGTTTTCACTCATGTGCTTGTCACTGTGCAGCTCCTTCAGGTTGGCTGGACAATCCATGTCTGTGTAAGCAGAGGGAGAGCAAGGAGCTCTCTGTTCCTCCTCTGCTGCCCCTGTGGGAGGACAATCCTGTGCTTTCCCTGGGTTATTTCCCGACTGCTCCTGCCTCTTACCCGAAGGTGTCAGCCCTGCTCTCAGCTGGTGGTCGTGGACAGCACCTCTCTTCTCCTTTTGGTGACTTCTGAGCTTTTCCTTGGAAGCACAAACCAGGTGAACCGGTCTGGCAGCCGGGCCTGCCCCAGCCACTCTGCAGGGGGAAGGTTTTGGCAGTGCTCCCCCCTTCTCCTGCCTGCCTGGCAGATATCCTGCACCCAGGAGCCTCGTTCCTCCTGAGTGCTGCCTGTTTCCAGGGACAGTCACCCACAGGTGCTCAGCAGCCTGACCCCAGCGTGGAGGTGGGATGTCCTGCGTCCATGGTCACCAGACATCAACCTCCCTTTCTTCTTTTTAGTCTGAGCTTTCAGAGACCCTCCTGTGCACATTCTTGGCTCTCTCCTTTCTTTCCCCTGGCAATCTGGCAGAGAGAGGCTTTGTAGGGGGGGGACTTGGTTACTGTGTTAGTTTCCTTTTCCATGACACTTTGTGTGTTTGGTCACTTAGTTCTATTAGCTTTTATTTGCTAATAAAGTTGATTAGCTTTTGGTCCCTGTAGATCAAGGGTGGATTTTAGGTATAAGTTTAGAACTGGTAAATGCTGTTTTGTTTTTCCAGTGCTATCTTGTGGTTTTTTGCACTGGGAATTCTCTGCCTGGTAATTTTTTAGGGATGTGTTGGCTGAGTGCTCTGGCATGTTGTCCTCTGTGATGTGTTGTTTATTCCTGCTCTTTAGAGAGATGGGCAGCCAGGGTCTGCTGGGGTTATTTAGATGCTGTTTTAAAAGGGGAGAAACAGCCTGCTGGAAGTAAATGTGTTGTGTGCCCAGAGGGCAGTGGTGTTTCATGCTCTGCTCTGCTGCAGGGTCAGTAACCCACACCCTGTGATGATCCTGGAGGTGTCACACAGGGAGCACAGCCATTGTCCCTCACACCATTGGTCACTGAACATCCAGGGAACAGGAAATGCCTGTCCCAAAGAGATTAAACTGGGACAGAACTGGGGACTCATCCAGTCAGGCTGGGAGCCCAGCTTAGATCAGTTCTTGTTGGGGAGTGTGGCTTGTAAGACTTCAAAAAGAGCTGTGTGCAGGGGGGACCCTCTGCCATTGTATCAAACACTGATCCAGAACCCCAGGAAAGGGTTCCCTCCCTTCCCCAGCACTGGCTGCTCTCCCCTCCTCTCTCTAACACATCCTTCACTGGTCTTGTGAAGTCCAGGCCTTCCCAGGTGAATCAGAGCAGTTCCCCTGTGGGTCCCTGACAGGGAGGAGGAGCCTTGGCTGGATATCCTGGGACACTGAGCTTGGTTCTGGGCATGGGAGAGGCTCTGCTGGCTCCTGTCCTGCCACAAGTCACTGGCAAGCAATGCTGATCTGGAGGGCTTGTTCTTCTTACTCCTCATCATCTCTTTGCTATGTCCACCCATGGAGGTGCCTCTGCTTAATTGCAGTCTTGACTTCCAATTGCTCATTACTCATCACACTCTGTCCTAGGCTTAATCCTCGATGGATAAACTCAGGGAGGACTTCCAGCCACGAGGGACAGCCCCTGCAGTGGTGAGCCCACCCTGGCTGGGCTGCTCCCCCAGGATCTCTCTGTGCTCTGGTTATTTCCAGCCTCTTCCCTGGCTCTCTGCATCTCTCCCCTGCCAGCTGGACCTGTTGCTTTTGCATCCTCAGCTTGTTCCCAGCTGCAGCAGGCTGCCATCCCTCCCCTCCATGGCTGGGCCTGCTGGTTTTACTGCCGGGCACCATCTGCAGCTCCTAGAAACCAGGCCAGCTCTATTGACCCAAGAGAAGCTTGCTCCTTGTGTGCCAGCTCTGAAAGGGCCTTTGTCTGTGCCATGGCATTGCAGGACTTGTTTTCCAGAGGTTGTTTCCCAGGGTGGGGTGGCTGGGAATAGTTCCTCTAATGCAGGTGATAACTCAGGATCCCTGTCTCACCTCCAGAGTCTGTAAAAACAGTGATGAGCGTGGTTTTAGTAGCTCCTCTCTGAGGTGATGCTCCCCTTGTAGGGCCTGGAGCCCTCAGGCTCCTTGTCCCAAGGAACCAGGGACCAAGATGTGGTGACTCATTTCAGGCCACATAGGAAGTAATTGATTAAACCAGGATTTGGACCCGAGTCAAACCACGCATTGTTACCAGGAATTCCTTCTCTGTGGCATTGGCTGTGATCCTGAGAGCCAGCATGGGCTTCAAACCCTTGAGTACATTTAGGGAGGAGCCCCAGTGTCACTGCCTGGGGTCCTTCCCTGTCCCACAGGGCCTGGGAGGGTGAGCTCCCCAAACTGGGGAAGAGAACAAATGTCACTGTGTGCAGCAGGTAGACTGAGACACCTGGACATGTGGGGTGGTGCAGGAAAGAGCAGAGCTCAAATCCCAGCTCAGGCTGGACCGGGCCTAAGAGTTTAAACAAGGCTTCTCTTTGCTACTGCAAAGAACAAATCTTCATCTGCATGTGGCACTTTGGATCTAAGGCTTGTAAGTTAGAAGGGTTCTGAAGCTGCTTTTGGGCTTTTATTCAGCTCCTGATAGCAGGCAAGAAGCATGACCCCAGTTTAGGCTGAGATTATTTGTAGGACCGCTTTTTACAGCATTTTGGATTTCTTTCTTTCCCCCTTCGTGCAGCATTCAGCCTGTCTATGGAGCACAGCACCCTCCACTGGACTCCCGGCTCACCAAGAAGTAAGTGTTTGTCTCCTGGAGATGCAGCCACCAGGCCTGGCAGCTCTGCAGTGGGTGGAGGTCTCCAGCATCCCTGGCACTGTGATATTGCAACAGAGAAGGACAGCAGTGCAAGGGCTGTGGTGCTGCCTTGAGCTCTGTGAAAGCCTGCAGGGAGAGCTTATCTGCCCTCAATGGCCAGAAATCCATACAGTAACACCCACATCAAAGGAAATAGATTTTTTTTTTTAGCAGTGTCTGATCCTTCTGCTCCTATTTGGAGCTGGAGGAATTAAGGAAAGGGAGGTAAAGCTGCCCAGCAGCTACAGGGCTGGAGAGCTGCAGCAAGAAAAGGCAGAATTCCTGCTCTGAACTGCCTCCTTGTCCCTGTCCCGTGCTGGGTAGTGGGGAAAGTTCCCTGCTGCAGGTGGTGGACTTTGGCTCCTGCAGCTAAAGAGTAAATTCCTTCTGTGCCTGAGGAAAGAGCCAGGCTGGTCTGGCTGCTGGGAACAACTGCAGCTGTTTTGGGAGTGTCCATGGAAGGAGACCTGCTCTGTCTGCCTCTGACATGCCTCTCTCCAGGCTGTAAGACCTTTCTTGGGGTGTTAATCTACCTGTTCTGTGTAGGGTAGGGGGGGAAGGCAGAGCTGGAGCAATTGTACCTGTCTCCCGTTCACCCTTCTGAGCCAGGCAGGCTGGCACCTGTCCAGCTGTGTGCTGCCACTGTGGCCTCAGAGACTGCTGTCCCAGCAGCCTGTGACAGCCACTCCTGACAGCAGGCAGCCCAGAGAGACTGAACATCTCCCTTAGGTCTGGGAGGAGGAACAGGGAGACTGGGAAAAGGGATTGGCTGACGGGAGTGAGGGCGTGGGGAAAGGAAAGGAAAGGAGATGAGCTGCTCCCACAGCAGGGCTCTGATCCTGCTCCTCTCCTCACAGCTTCATCAAGGACCGCTCCAAGGCCGGCGGGCTGCCCATGAAGAGCAAGAAGGCCTCCAGCTTCCACGAGTTTGCCCGCAGCACCAGCGACGCCTGGGACATCGGCGACGACGAAGACGAGGACTTCTCCTCCTCCTCCTCCTCATCCTCCTTGCAAACTCTGAACTCTAAAGTGGCCAAGGCCACGGCAGCGCAGGTTCTGGAGAACCACAGCAAGCTGCGGGCCAAGCCCGAGCGGTGCCAGCCTGCCCTCGGGGACCTGCCCACCAACTGCAAGGTCATCAAGTCCAGCAGCGAGGCCCAGCTCTCCAGGACCTCTGGTAAGAGCCACCTTCAGGAGCAGCCTCCTGCTCCAGTGCTCTCTTGCTTGGCCACTGAACTCAACTGCTTCTTGCTACTCCCAGTATGGGCAAGAGGCTGTGACACAGCCCGTAAGCACAACAGAGGCTTTTTCTTCTTTTGGTATCCTGTACTCCAAGGAGCCACTTTCAGAGGCCTGGCTTTAATGCTTGTGTCCTCAGCTGCTCAATGTCTGCCCCAGAGTATTCCATGCTCTGGCTGCTGAGTCAGTTTTGAGATCTGTTAGGTTCTTGCTGGGACTTGCTCACTGTTTGTTTCACAGTGGTTTGGTGTGGTGCTCTTAGCAAAGATCTGGGTGAGGTCGTGTTGACACGGGGAATTGGGCAGCAGCAGCCCCTGCTCACTGCCTTGCCTGCCTGTGCAGTGAGAGTACCTGAGGAGATGGCACTGGCAGCCCATCAGCTCCTCTCTCTGCACTGGCAATCAGCTTGGTTGGTGTTTGCATCTGGTGAACAGAGCAGATCTAAATCTTAGTTGTGCCTTGTCTCCTGTGTCTTACCCACGTGTGGAGGGAAGTCTGGTCCACTTGCAGCCAGGTGCTTGGATGCAGGGGGAAGGAAGGGAGGCAGAAATGGGTGTAAGTGGTGGAAGAGGCTCCACAGATGCCTGTGAACTGCTGATCCATTGGAGTGATGCTGTTCTGAGGGATAGAAGGGTGGAATCTGCAGCCCCTGTGGGGGTGAGGTGGGGTTGGAGAGGTGGAACCTCCATGCCCGGCTCAGTGCAGCCTCTGGTCCTTGCTAGAGGAGTCCTGTGTGCGGAGCCCCCTGCAGAAGCAGCAGTCCCTGCCCCTCCGGCCCGTCATTCCCCTCGTGGCTCGAATCTCTGACCAAAACGCCTCCGGGGCTCCCCCTATGACCGTGCGGGAGAAAACGCGCCTGGAGAAGTTCCGGCAGCTCCTCTCCAGCCACAACACCGACCTGGGTGAGTGGGGCACGCTGAGGGTGGGCAGGGCAGGCCAGAAGGGGCTGCTGCCTGCATCAGGTCTGCTTCAGGGTGGAAAAAATCACTGCCTGCAGTTGTACCAGATGGGTGTTTGCAGGAATCGCCCTGCTGGCAGATGGTGATGTCCTCCAACCCCTCCCTGTCTGTCCCCAATCATTCTCCATCTTGCACATGATGGTTGGGATCACTGGGGGCTGTCTCTGCATGAGAACTGAGGTCCTGGCCCATTGGTGACCCTGCAGCTCCCTGTTCTGTGCCCGAGCTGGGCTGAAATCTCCTCTGCTGTCCTGCAGCAGACCCACATCCCCAGTCGTTGCTAGTGTGGGAGCCTTCCTGGAGGCTCATTGTGTCCAGAGCCTGCAGGAGCAGACTGGGCTTTCCTCTCCTTCTAGGTGTAGTGGTGCCTGGACGTGCCTAGGATCTAATCCATTGCCACCACTGTCCGTTTGCAGATGAGCTGAGAAAGTGCAGCTGGCCTGGTGTGCCCAGAGAGGTGCGGCCTGTGACGTGGAGACTGCTGTCAGTGAGTACCAGAGCCTGGGAGGGCTGTGCCCCTCAGGGACAGTGCTCCTACACCTGCTGTGTCCCATAGCCAGCTTTGCTCGTGTGATCAGTGCCCAGCCTCCAGGTGAGCTGTAGGCTTTTTGATCAGGGAGTGCCATTGCTGCATCCTCTTGGAGCTCAAAGCCCAGGCCGGTGTGGGCACTGCCTGGTTCACTCCCTTTTGGGGAACTGAATCTCATGAAGTTGGATTACTCCAAGCTCAGGGGCTAGGAAGGCCAAATTCCATCAAAGCTCTCTCCCCATCTCCTGAGTTGTGTGCCTGATGTTAGTGCACAGCTGGCAGGGTTTTTTCAGGGTGCTGAGGAAGCAGAGGAGGCTCTGCCCTGAGCTGAGTTCTCCCAATCAGGGTTACCTCCCTGCCAACTCGGAGCGCCGCAAGCTGACCCTGCAGAGGAAGAGGGAGGAGTACTTTGGCTTCATCCAGCAGTACTACGACTCCCGCAACGAGGAGCACCACCAGGACACCTACAGACAGGTGGGAACCCTCCTCCTGCCCCTGCTTCGGGGATAGCCCTCTCCTCCCTCTGGCTGCTGCTTGTCCCCATGGGGGGGTCATGCCAGGGCTTGCTCTAGCTGTAGCTAGGAGGAGTCTTCTCTTTGGGGAAAAGGCACCGTGGTTCTGTCCTTGTTAGTTTAAGTTTTTCCTAAACTGATCTAACTTAGGAAAATTTCAGCTCTGAACTCCCTGCCTGCACGTAAGCAGAGCAGACTGCAGATGAATTTCTCAGTACAGCTGTCATCCAGTAGCCCTCACTGTGCTTGTCAGCTCTTGCCTGGGGGAACACTCATGGTGGATTCCCCTCTGTTCACCTGTGACAAGTTACTGTGCCCCTGGAAAGCACAGCTGGTGTGTGTAACCCACCTTCTTTTCCAGATCCACATTGACATTCCAAGGACCAACCCACTCATTCCCCTCTTCCAGCAGCCCCTTGTCCAGGAGGTAAGGGGGGCTGAAGCTCCTGCCCTGCACTTGCCATGGGATGTGTGTGTGGAGTGAGGCCAGCACTGCTCCTAGGGAGTTAACTCGGTGGGGAAACTTCCCTGCCTGACAGCTCCTGATGCAAACACCTCCTGGAACTGTCTGGTCTTGTCCCACGTTTCTGAAAGATATCAGACTTGGAGCTTGGGTGTTATGACATGATCTCTGCTTTGGCAAGATGTAGCCAAGCTGGTAAAAAAACTGAAGCTTTTGAGACAAATTGAAGGCATTTGAACCAGAACACAGGATAGTTCTGTTTTGCTTCAAAAGCTCTTTTATGGGAGCACCCTGGGCAGGAGTGGGTTCAAGAGGTGGCCAGGAGGTGTGGGCACCTGTCCTCTCTGCAACCAGGCTCAGTGTGTGTGTGTGGTGTGTCAGAGCATGGTGTCCGTGGGGCTGGGGCAGTCTGGGAATGCTGGTGGCTGTGAGGGAGGCTGCCCTGTTGCGAAGTCTCCTGATCTGTGGTGCTTTTCTGGAAGTGCTGTGCTGATTCCTCATCTTCCCACCTGGTGTTCAGCCAAGGAGGCTGCTCTGCCCTGTCCTGTGGATATTAAGCTGAGTCTTGAATAGTTGGGTCTGCATTTCTTCAGGCAGAAGTTTTGATGAGGAGCCTGGGCTGTCTTGGCTGGCCTGCATGTGGGATCTGTGCATGACACAGATTCTCTCCTAGGACTTTTATGCTTCCAACATTACCTTACTGCTACAGAAGAGCCTGTCAGTGCATGGTCTGCACTCCCTGAGCTCAGCAGTTATGCTTTTCTGCCTTCCCTTCATGCATGGCTAATGCAGGTACCTGGTTCTTCCCTAGATTTTTGAGAGAATCCTGTTTATCTGGGCCATTCGCCACCCAGCCAGCGGCTATGTGCAGGGCATCAATGACCTGGTCACCCCCTTCTTTGTTGTGTTCCTCTCTGAGCACGTTGGTAAGTGACAATTGCTGCTCTGAGCACTCTTGACTGTGGGATTTGAAGTGGTGTGAAATGCTGGCATGAGGAGAACTTGCTCTGCTGGAGAAGGGGATGATGTGCTCTTCCTTCAGAGTGCCTGGGCCTGGCTGGAGTTGTATTTTCACCTCTTGCTGTATCTCTGCTGTCTGGTTGCTTGCCAGGATTTCTGAGCCTCTGAAACTGGAAATGGGTCAGCTTAGCCCTGTTATTTGATCTGATGCAATGGTGTGACAGCAGCGTGGTGGGTGCTCTCCTCCCAAGGAGAAAAGGGAGGGAACTGCTGGGTCAGGAGGGCCAGAGCTGTATCTCCTGACTTGGAGAGTGTTGCAGTGCCTCCTGCAAAGCTTTGGCCTGATAAAGCCCCTGGGATTGTCCCATGTTCCTGGTGTCTCCCGTCTCTCTGATGCTCTTCCCTCTCTGTTTTGCAGAGGAGGATGTGGAAAACTTTGATGTGACAAACCTGTCCCAGGATGTTTTACGGAGCATCGAGGCCGACAGCTTTTGGTGCATGAGCAAGCTGCTGGATGGGATTCAGGTGAGCCTCTGGGGCCACGGGAATTCCTGTGTGGTTGTCTCCTCTCCCTGCCTGGGTGAGTATTCTGCATGCTCCAGCATTAGGGAGGTTTTGCTACTTTGGCGACTTTAGTTTCTTCACTGAATCTGTTAATCTGTGAAATCCTGGGGAGATGGCTGCTGTGGCTGTCCAGATGGCCCCGTCCTGACCAGGAACTCACAGCAGGCACAGTCCTGGTGCTCAAGAGCCCTGGCTCCTTGGCTCATGATAATCTCATCCCAACTGTCCAGCTGCTGATCTGGGTTTGTTGTTCAAGCTGCTGACCCAGGGCCTCTCCCCACAGGACAATTACACCTTTGCACAGCCAGGGATCCAGAAGAAAGTGAAAGCCCTGGAGGAGCTGGTCAGCCGGATCGATGGTAGGTGACACGGGAGTGTGGTCAGGTTTGTCAGTGCAGAGGGAGAGGCCTCCTTTGGGACAGCTCTCAGGGCAGGGGTGGACACTTCTTACAACACTCATGGAACCAGAGCAGGGCAGGGTCAGCCAGAAACCCCCTGCTAACAGCACAGGGTGAGAAGAGAAGGAATTTGGGAGAAAAATACCTCAGCCTGAAAGTGTGTGAAAGCCACTGTGCTGTGAGCAGCGTGCAGGAGCTGGGGCACTGTGAGCCCCAGGTGTGTAAGTGAAATGTGCTGTTTCAGAGCAGGTACATAATCACTTTAGGAAGTACGAGGTCGAGTACCTGCAGTTTGCCTTTCGCTGGATGAACAACCTGCTGATGAGGGAGCTGCCCCTGCGCTGCACCATCCGCCTCTGGGACACCTACCAGGTATGCAGGCTCCACTCAGCTCCCTCCTGGCTTGTCACTGTCACTTGTGTCCCTGTCCCCACGGGGAAGAGCTGTCCTGGCACCAGCTGGGGTGCTGAGGGAAACAAAGCAGCGTGGCCCCGGGATGTTGGCAGCCAGATGGGTGATGGGTGGCCCAGTAGGACACCTGTGTCTGGGGGCTGTTCTCCAGCTGAGCTGCAGGAGTTCACCCCGAGTTTTGCTGTCCACAGTCAGAGCCAGAAGGATTCTCCCATTTCCACCTGTACGTCTGTGCTGCCTTCTTGATCAAGTGGCGGAAGGAGATCCTGGATGAGGAAGACTTCCAAGTAAGAGCCTGAGGTTGGGGCTGAATCCCTGGGGAAGGGAAGTAGAGGGGAGGGAATTGCTCTGGCTGGGAGCCCAATGTGGATATAGACATCCCATTCTAGCTCTGATCATAGTGTTTGCCCTCCTGTGTGCAGCTGTAACCCTCTAACAGCACCCTTATTCCAAGGGGCTTGGGGTGCTCCACTGGTTCAGATCTAGACCCAAGCACATCTTGATGTTGTCCCTGAGCCTTTCAGACCTGTAAGTGTGGTGAGCAAAAGTTACTGAGCGCTGCTGCCACTGCTCAGGCCAGCCCCAAGCCTGCACTGGATCTGTGCTCTGCCTTCAGCCTCTCCAAACTAAGCATCTTCCCCTCTTCCAGGGCCTTTTGATGTTGCTACAAAACCTGCCCACGATACACTGGGGTAATGAAGAGATTGGGCTGCTGCTGGCTGAGGCCTACAGACTCAAGTACATGTTTGCAGATGCCCCAAACCATTACCGCCGATAGGTGCCCACACTGGCTCCTCTCTGCCGTGCCCGCCCCTTGTCCTGGCCCGATCTGATCACTGTGGCATTTTTGTCATCCCAGCTCCTTGGACACTCCAGCCAGCAGCTGCTCTTTGCTGTACAAAGCTCACCTGAACTCTTGTCTTAACTCTGAACGTGTGCCTGTCTGCCACTCCGTGCGCCTGGATGTGCCATTTTGAGGACTCTCAGTATTTCACTCCGTGCTGGTGGCTCACGCCAGGAAGGGAGGCTTTGAGGGGCTCAGAGAGAACATGGGGGAAGCTTTACAGAGAAACTGAGCCAGAGACCAAGCCCTCCTGTCCTCTCCACTCCCTGTCCTGGGCTTGTCTGGCTGGGACCACGTCAGCTTTGCTGCCTCCCGTTGCCCTGCACCACCTGCCCCATCTGCTCCCTCCTCTCTTCTGCCACCGTTTGCGCCAAGTCCCAGAGGAAAATGCCTTATAGAGACCTGCCTGGCCACAGAATCCTTCCCCACCAGGGTGGCAGGGCAAGAAGTTTCTCTCAGGGCCTCCCTTCGCTCCGAGGGGCCAGAGACCCCCCCCAAGCACTTTGTGGGTTCACAAGAGAGTCCCTCGTGCCTGCCCTCCCTCCTCGTCTCCATCCTCTTGGCCTACCTCTCCCCCAGGGCAGCAGGGCAGGCACGACGGGGCCACGAGCGCTCCATGCACACCCACCTGCAATGCCAGCCTGGTGGAACTTCTGGTGACTGATGTTCTGTGAGTACAGCCCCATCCAGCTGTGGGGAAGGCACAGAGGGGGTGCTGGTAGGGGAGCAACATCTCTCAAAAAACCTCCTGACAACGTCCCCACTCCTCCGAGGCGTTCTGTGTATATTGTGTTCTTGTGTATATGGGTCAAAGATGTACAATATATGTCTTCTCTTTGTAGCAGATTTTATATTTATAACATGAACCCCTTGTTCTCCCCATCCTCTCCACGCCTGAGAAGGATGCCTGGCTGTGGTGGTGTAGGGTTTTGAACCACCCTGCAGTGCTGCCTCTGCCCGAGGTGTGACGCAAACCCAGCTCAGGGTTTGGGCAGTGGAGGAGCTGGGAGCTCCCAGCAGACGCAGGGGAGAAGCTGCTGGAGCCACAGGGCTGGCAGTGCCCCCAGGCCCTGCAGGGCAGGGCTGTGCCAGGGCTGCTCTGCAGGGAGGAGCAGGCCTGGAAGCAGCAGTGGCTGTCCCCAGCAGCCAAGGCAGCTCTCCCTGCTGTCCCCCACAGCCTCCCCTGCTGTGGGTGCTGTTACCTCCAGCAGCTGGGGCTGCTTCCAGGGCCATTCCCTTCCATGGGCAGCACCTCTGTGCTGGGCTGGATCTGGGAGGGCTGAGGGGACAGACCTGGGCCAGCCTGGGCTGCTCCCAGCACTCCTGCAGGGCCACCAGGGCTCTCCTGGCAGGGCTGGAGCATCCCAGGCCTCCACGTTCCCCTCCTGGTCGCAGGGGGGAGAGCAGCAGGCAGTGAGGCCTGGCCAAGGATGAGACAGGCAGAACCTTGTTGCCAATAAAACTCCAAACAGTATCTCAAGAAATCACTTTCCTAAGGTGGACTTGTTTTTCTCAGGCATTTGGACTTTGTGTGTGCCTTTTGTTGTTTATCTCTGAGAAAACAGAGTGGTCCTTAGTTTAACATCAACTAAAAAAAGGAAATAATTAAAAAAACTCCACACAAAAAAAAAAAAAAAAAAACCCCTACAAACAAAACCAGCACATGCAGCAGCCAGGGGAGGGACACAGGACATGGTGGAGGCAGAACAAGAAACCCCTCCCTGTGTCACCTCCTTGTCACTGCTGTGCCCACCTGCACCTGGGAGCACTGGGACAATTCAAACCATCACGGTAAGTTCTGGATTTCAGGACAACATTAGAAGGAAGAACTCTTTCTGAGGGTGGTGGTTTGTTGTTTTGCTTTTTTTTTTCCATACATTAGAACATTTATTTCTCAGAGAGAAAATATAGTCTCAGACAGTCAGATTATAGTAGGTAAAATTAGCTTTTTTTTTCTTTACAAGCATAGATTTTTCTTATTACTTCTCTTATACCATCTGATATAAACAATTCTAGAAAGCAAATAAACTCACTTTCTACAATAAATAGAGCAATCTGTGCTTTACAGCAGACTGACAGTAACATTTAGGTTCTGTAGCAACAACAGGATATCAGCCAATCCAAATTCTAAACTCATTTAAAAACCAAACAAAACAAAAAAAAACCAAGAAAAAAAAAAAAAGACCAACTCCCAAGACCTTAAGACATATACACAGGTCACTAGTCCACAGCTGAGCTACCACCTGGAAAAGTGTATGTTCCTTTAAATAAATTACACTGTGTGCATATAAAAGACCCAGCAACACAACTGAGGACTTCAAGAATGGTGACAATAGGTCTAAATAATTTAGAACATTTTACAGCTATATACACAACATCCTTCCCTAGCCACACTCCATGGGCATTATTATCACTATTAATATTTTTACAAACTCCTATGCCCCATCTCTATATGTTAAAGGAATCTTAAAATTCCTTCAAATGCAGTTCCATGCCCCAATGTATAAGAAGTGGTATTTTTAAAAAAGTAGAGCAAGTAGAAATGGCAGTGATTACTCCCTACTATTCATTATCATTAATTATTATTATTTTGACTCCACATTCTCTTCAGTATGAAAAAGTTAAAAATAATTTAAAAATACTGAGTTAAAAAGCAAAATGATGATATTCAATCTACAATCTTGCTTTGCACCTTTGGCTCTTTAAAATGGGAAAGCAAAGAGGGATATGCAACAGAAGAGATCAGAGAAATCATAAAGTCCTTGGCTAATAGAAAAGATTTAGTCACCAAGTTCCCAAACATCAGTTTGTCCCTGTTTTGTTTTTTTTTTTTGCAATGCAAACCCAAACCAACAGGGATTGTCTGGGTTCACCTGGATGACAACACTGGAGACCCACACACCAGGGAAGGATGTGCACGTGTGGGAGAAGGTGAAAGAGCAGAAGGGTCGTGTGCTCTGGTCAGTGCTTGCTTTCAGTCCAAAATGTGGCAGAGGAAAACAGGGAGACAGAAAAGAGGAGGGGGGAAAAAAGGAAGAGGAGCCTGACACCAAATGTGCATAAACCAACACAAAAGATGCATCTCCCTCCAACCCTGATCAACCTCAGTGCCTGAAGAGCTGCTCCAGCTCAACAGACACCTCCAAAATTACTTCTTAAAAAAAGGAAGTTATCTTTTCTTAGGTACTGTGCTAAGTCATGATATGAAATGTTACTGCAACAAGCAGAGTCACAGAAATCAGAACTGCAATGTGAAACGACAAAATCAATTTCTAAGACATACATATAGACACAGATCAGGTAATTTGATTTTCATCTTTAAAGCTCTGTGCATCTGTGCATGAAACTGTGCAGGGGGGGAAGGTTACCAAAATCTCAAGCTTTTCTAAATGCAATGAGAGAAATCTAAACATGAAAACACAATGTAGGTAGGCAGGAGAATCACAATCAGAGCTCCCAGCTATGATTCTGTGCGGTTTTCATGTGACAGGACAATGCCATTTAAAGGAAAACGAAAAGGCCAATGATGGTTAGGGTAAATTTGGCACAAGAAAGTCCAGTTGGGATTTCTGTAAAGAATCCTGGGGGTGCCAGGTTCCCAGGAATTACCTGGGACTGGCTGACGACTCAAAACCCTGGCGGTCCAGGAGAGGAGAGGACCGTGCATGAGGCCCCAACATCCAAGTGCTGTGTGCTCTGCTCACTGCAGCAACTCACCTTGGCTCCTGGCACCTGTCAGCTTTTCCTACCTACCTTACTCCCTGTAGACTACATTTCATCTCCTGCCAGCTCTTCAGCAAGACACATTCAGGAAGAAGCTGGACAAGGGGTTTTTTTTGGCACATTTCAGGGTACTCCGAGGCGTGCTGCCAGCTGCTGGGGGTGCTGCCCTCTGCCGTGCAGGGAGCTGGAGGTGTGGAGGAGCAGAAGGGCTGCCCCACCTCACAGGTAGGTGGCTGGGATGAAGGGGTTGTCCCCCTGCACTCGGCTCAGGTGGATCATGGCTCGGTCGTAGGCCACCTGCACCGACTTGCGGATGCTGGTCTTGCGTCCCTCCATCATCTTCAGCTTGTCCACGGTGTCATCCACGCCCAGGGGAAAGACTTTGTCCCGTGGCAGCCACTGCCTGCAGCAGAGAGGAGTGCACAGACCCGTCACCTCCTGCCCGGGAGCAGTTAAACCCACGCCATGTATTTACTCATCATCACTGCCCCACAACGATGGTACAGATGTTTAAATCCCTGCATTTAACATAGAAGAAGCCCCTGCAGCCAAAATGCCTTGTGAGCACAGACTTCTCTCTGCATGCTTCAATTCCCCAATTTCCATGTAACATCATCAGAATCCCTCTGTGCTCCCAATCCCAAAGATCACGTTAAATCACACTCACTCTCACCACGGAGCTGTGTGCACACACTCACCAGGTTCTCTTGTTATCAAAGAAAAGGACAAGGAAGAGTTTTTCTCCTGCCTCTGTCTGCCTCTGCTCCCCCAGCTTCAGGACATCCATGGGGGGCACAGGGATGGGGACCCCGTTGTGCAGCAAACCCTCGCGCGGCATCTTGGGGTCGATGATCTGGGGACAAGGGGGAGGACAATCAGTACAAAATGCTTCCAAGCAATGAACAGAATGCATTATTCTTCTGTTCTTTCAGTGTATCCAAGCTAGACAAATTAAGGCTACTTTGGGTGGGTAAACAGAATTGCTTGTTTTCTAAAAAAATTTCAGCCTGAGGCTTCCCCTGTGGCAGGGAAGCCAGTCAGTCCCAAAGCCAGGCACCCCATCTTGGAAAATGAGTGTGTGTGGTTTTGTGTGGCTGTAAATGCACTCACACTAATGTGAAATTCAGCACAAACTCAGCATTATTCTGTTCAGCAAAGGATTTCGCTCCCCCACACAGAGCTCCAAATAAATGCAATGCTCCTGCTGTACTCCACAGGCAAATGTGATTTCACAACAGCTCCATTCTGGAACAACTCAGTTGACATCAGTGGCATTGCTCAGATTTACACTGCATTAGATCAGAACCAGGCCAAATATTTTGAGAGTTGACAAGCAGTGCTGGCTCCATCAAGCCAGATGAACAGAGACTACAGTAATTTGGAAGATAAGTCACAACAAATACATCAGTTCTCCCCCTATAAAGCAGAAATGCCCATGTGCACATTTGTGCTATGTCAGCACAGGAGAAGAAAACAGCAGAGGGTGCCTGCAATACTCAGTCTGTTCTTCTCCCCCTCCTAAGGGCTTGAAAAAGTAGATTGGCTTTGACATTGGCCATCTGTAGGAATTTATTAAGACACTTTGCCACCACAACAGGCTGCTACAGAAAAAGCCTTTTTTGGAGGCAGTCTCAGTGGTTAAATCCATTCTAAGCCACAGTTTAACTCTGGCTGTAGCCACGTGGAGAACTAAAACTGCTTTGGCTGATCCATGGATGCTCCCTCTTCTGGGCTTCCACCTGGAGTAAGAGCATGGATGAGGGTGACACTTCCAGCAGAATCTGCCCTTTTTGGTGGCATTAATAGATAAATATCCAAAGGCAGACAGACACTAAGAAATACCATTCAAGGGACACGCATATATGCTCATATTTAAATCAAACATATGGTTGTTGCAAGAGGATGTGGACATGACAGGGCCAGCTGGGCACCTACAGATGGAGCTGTGCTCACCAAACAGGAAAATGCAGGCAGCAGAACCTAGAGCCTGCATTTGTAAAATTCAGGTCTTCTCATCCCCACAGTACTGAATGACTTTCCTCAGAGGAGAGGAAAGAGCTCCTACCCCTGACAATGACAGACCAAAGTTTTATGAATCCTCTGCAAAGCTCTGAAACAACGAGCACAGGGAAAATTCACCATGCAAAGGGGAAAGGAGAAAACCATAAAGCACATATTACATTATTTTGGGAAGTTTCCCTCTTCTGTCTGGTTACAGCAGAACTGTGTCCTGGGCTGCCTGAGCTGCAGGGTCAGGTTGTGGGGGAGCCACAGGGCACTCACCAAGGCAGGGTAGGAGGGATAACCACGGCACTTGGCCCACACCAGCTCCAGGGGCTCCAGCTCAGCCTGGCTCTCAAAGGACATCAGGAGAGGCCTGCCTAAGGGACAGCAGGAGACAGAGCTTAGGAGCTGCTACCAGCAAGAGAGTTATGAAAACACACAAGGAACACATTGTCATCTCACCCAGGCCTCATCTCAGCAGCCATCAACTAAAGCAGATGAACAACTCTAGTACTTAAAGCACACTGACAGGACAGAAAGGAAAATTACTTGTTTCTCTCTATAGGAACTGGGTGTTTATGATAAAACTCAGCATGTACCAAACTCCAGCCTTCTTTGTGCTCTGTCAGTACAGTCAGGTTCAGCACTAAGACAAAGCCACAGTCTCCTAAATCATGGGTCATGTGGCTTCACATGAACTCCTCAATACAGAAATGCTAATCAGATTGAGTCACTGAAATCAAATGGCCCCACAATGGATTTGGTCATGGATATGAAATGGGCCAGTCCTGGTCCTGGAAAAGGAGTAATCTTCATTAATGAAAATGTTATCTGCAATAAGCTAAACTTGTAACAAAGCAGGTGACAGTGCCCAGGCAGGTCCAGCCTGGGTAGTCTGTGCAGGATTGGCTCCTGGTGTGCTTTGAGATGTGCTCCCCCTGGTTCAGGTGGGTGCAGAGCAGGGGGTGCTGGCAGCAATTCTCACCTGAACCACTGAAATCAGAGTCTCCATTCACACCCTCCAAGAGGGGCACCCGAGAAAGAGCCGGCTTCCCTCGGCTCCGCTTGGGAGGCACCAAACCACTGTCAGGAAAAATGCAGGGCATTAGGAGAAAACAGATTATCCTGGACAACAAAGACAATGGATTCCCCAAACTGGGTTAAAATCCCAAAAATTAACTGCATTGGTGCAACACTGACATGAAAAGAACACTGAATGCTTGTGCAAAATGTGATCTCTTCTGGTGAAAGCACACTGGGCATCATCCCAGCTTTACCATGAGCCAGGGAAAGGCCTCACAGAAACCCAGCTGTAAACATGAGGAAGAAGCCCAGTGAAGACTTCACACCTGAGAGCTGATGGAATGATGCCTGGAGCTTGCATGGGCTACACCAGTTGTGTATAGGCTTGAGAGATGACACAGCAGCCGCCCAGTAAAACCCCAGTATGAAACTGGACTTTGCCAGCCCATATCCTGAACATCCTTTCACCCCCTCACTACAAACATTTCAGAAAATGGACTGCCTCCACCTCAAGCAATCATATTTTTTCACATATTGTAATATTTTTTTTCTTTTACAGTTTTATAATAAGCAACCTATTGTGATTTTGGTGCTGGAAAAGAAAGACTGGAGAAAAAGTAGCAAACACAGCTGCTCCTAAATAGAATAATTGCACAAGTTATCCACAAGACATCAGAAGATGTCAGGTGCTTGCTTTAAGTCTGTTCAGTCATGTTGGAAGTGCCCAGTTCTGCTCAAACTTCTGAGAGGAAGAAAGCAGCTGTTCAGTAGGTGGTAAAAGTTCAGCTTTACCTGCAGTGCTGAACTGAAAATTGGAATTCAAGTTTTTCCAAGTTTTGGTTCCCAAGAACTGCATCAGCAGAGAGGATGTGCATGCACTGAGAAAGAGCAGTGTAACACACACCCACTGAAAATCACTGAAAATCAAGCACTGCTTTTGGGACCTGCAGCTTAAGAGGACAGGATGAAAACTCAGCAGCTTTTTGTGTTTTAGAGTCAACACACAAGTAACAGTCTGGGCTGGGTTTGGAACTAAGAAGTCAAAGAACAGAATCAGAGAGATTAACTCAGACACAGAAGGTGTTTCAGGGAACAGCTCTGCCTGGGCCACTCACCTGCAGGCTTCAAACACCAGCCCAGTGCCCAGGGCAGAGCGTTTCCGTGCCTGTCGCTCCCCGTCGGGGCAGGGGGGTGAGTGCTGCCCGCCCTGCCTGTGCTCCTCGCCGTTCTCCAGGGAGCATTCCAGACCCCTCTGCAGCTTCACACCGTTCTTGGCTTTTTTAAAAAGGACCGATGTCCGCCGGCCCACGCTGCTGAGGGCGGGGCTGGCCGGGCTGTCTGCAGGGGGCAGGGCCAGGCCGTTGAGGCCGTTGTTGGCCAGCAGGCGTTGGAAAGCCTGGCTCTCCTGCTGCAGAGCCTTCTTGTCAAAGAGCTCCCTGTCCGACACCATCCTTCTCTGCAGCTGGTTCAGGGACCTGCTTTCACTGATGGGTTTGAGTGTTGGAGGGTCCTGCAGAGAGTCCAGCTCTGAGAGGGTGGGTGCGGGTCCTGTGGGCTCCAGGGTCGGAGGGTATGGGAGCTTGGCACCATCTCCTAAAGGAACAAAGAATCTGCTTGAGCTTTTTGGCAAGGATCATTCCCAAAACTACCAACAGCCATCCCCATCTTTCACTAAAGTCACAGGAGAAACAGCAGGCTTTGACTGCTGACAAGCACTAGAGACCTGGAACCAAAACCCCGCTGCTCACCTTTGTCCCCTTCCTCATCCCCTTCCCTGGGCGCTGTGTCCAGCCCGTCCCGTGGCACAGCGTCCCCGTTGGGCAGGGCCTTGCTCTGCTGCTGCTGGGCCAGTTTGTGGCGGATGGAGTTGATCTCGCGCCGCAGGAGCCGGACGCGCCGCGTGCGGGCGCCGCTGGAGCGCATGGTGCTCACCGTGTCCAGCTTCTCCAGCAGCTCCTTCAGCTGCGCCTCCAGAGACAGGTGAGCCCGGTTCTCCGGGACCAGGATGTTATCCACTGCAGCAAAGAGAGGGCAACAGTGAAGGGAAGGAGTGAAGCTTCGTGGAGAAGCATCTGGGGCCAGTGCCAGGCCTCATTCCCTCTGATGCTGTCCATGAATCGATCGCTTTAGCCTGGGGATTTAGCAGTCAATAACTTTGGAGCCTGGACTTCGTCCTTCTCTGGATAAAAAGCAGCTGATTCAACTTGCACTGTCCCTCAGTTCCTGTTACTGCCCCAGGGGCAACAGTGAAAGGACGTGTCTGCACCCCACACAGAACAGCTTGTGGTCTAGGCATTGTCAGAAACCTAAATCATTGTCAGACTAAATGACAAAATCAGACCACAAACATAAGCGGCCAAAATGTAACATATTTTCCATTCCTCTGGCTCTGCTGGAGGGCTGGCATCCACTGGAGCAGGACAGACAGCTGAACACCTACACAAATTTCATCATGACTGTCCATCTGCACCCAAGAGGGCTTCAACACTTAGGAGCCAGATGGCACACGGCAAGCTCTGTGTGCTTGACGGCTGTACTAAGTTTAGCCAAGTTACTCAACCAATGCTTTGGAGCTGCATCTCAAGAGGGCTGGGGGAATGGATGGGGTTGTGTTGGGAATGGAAAGTCTCAGCTAGAAGAACTGCTTAGGTCCCATTACCTTCACCCCTCATCACCCTCTTCCAGCCCTCAGTGCTCCATCTAACTCAGCTGCTGTACATTTTGCCAGTTTACAATGAAATATATGAGCTTTCCCCAGAGTAAAAAATCCCAGACCCAAGTTTGCACTGCTCTTTAAAATAGTGAAAAAAAGAATTTATATGACATTCCTGGCACAAATCAAAGAGCATGGGCAGTTTACAAGGCTCTGCCAACACAGACATGCACTGGCAGAGCTGGAGCTAAGCTGCACCTAGCTCAGAGTGCCCAGCTCACCTGAAATCCCACTCCCTGGGGTTCTAAAGGAGTTCTATACGTGCCTAGGTAAACAGACAGGTAGGAAAATCCTCCTTTGCAGAACAATTTCCATGCAGGCTGAACGACATGCTCACAACTAAATCTACGATCTGCCTGAGGGGGAAAAAAAACCCCACAAATCGTGACTCACCATCCTCCCAAGAAAAGCGGTAAAAGTCGTGGGGCTTGGGCGACTCAGGCAGGTGAATCCCCACGCCAGGGTCAAAGCCGATGCTGTCGGCCTGGCGCCGCGCGTGACGCAAAATCGCTCCCCCGAGGTCCCGGAGCCGGACAGCTGCTCGGTGGAAAATCGTGTCTTTAGCATTATACCTCATGCAGTTGGCAACTATAAGGTTAAAGTCTTCCTCAAACTCATCCAAGGTTCGGTACAGGTGGGACTCCAGCTTCCGCCTCATGGTGGAAAAATCCATTGGGTTGGAAATGAATTCCAGGTAATCTGGAACCTAAACATATAAAACCTGTACAATTACAAAAACCATTTACTAGCCGACCAGAGCGCACCCAGCACAAGCACTCTTAATGCCCCTTCCACTGGCAAGGGGCAGCAACAGATGTTCATTTCTGTGTCACCCAGGCAAGGCAGACATGCCCTGGCTCTGTAAAACATTACTCATCCAAAATGTGCTAAACTTTCAGAAAAAAATACCCTTTTTTTGTCCTGAACACATCATGAGTCCTTTTTGAGATAGTTTTTAGTCCACCAGCAGCTTGAGACAAGGTGGTTTGTGCTTCTGCCCAGCAATATCTCATCTACAACCCACTAAGCCCCTCTAGGAAAGGGACTTGCCTCGTTCAGGTTAACAGGCTCTGTGAAGATCTGGGCAGCATCCTTCTCCTGCAGCAGGTCCAGGGTTGTGCGGAGCAGGACATTGAACGGGGTCAGCTGCAGCTCCATGGCAGCCTGCTGCACCTTGACCTGGCAACAGAACACAGGACAGGAGTCCAGGAATAACTCATTGAGAACAGGATCTATGGGTAGTGTCTCCCTCCAGATTCTTCTGAATCATCCCCCCAGCTTTACTCAGTGGTGGAAACCTCAGGCCAGCATTGCTGTAGAACTTCTGGCAAACACCTTGCACTCTCCATGTACATTGCCCAGTCCAATCATTTTACATGGGGAACTCCGGTTTATTCAATCTCACAAAGTCAAAACAAGAGGAAACCCCAGGATACAATTAAAAATGAAAACAGGCTTTTCATGCCTGGTAAATTATCCTGGAGAACTCCCTGCCTCAAGATACTGTTATTTTGCCAATTAGCAACATTATATAAAAATTAAAAGTATGCAGGCATTTATATGAACAACAACATCCATAATTAGACTAGAGAGCAAAAAACAAAGTTTAAGACACAAGCTCTCAGACTTCAAGGCAGAAACCAAACAACAGTGGTTAGATGTCTGCAAATTCCTAATACAGTTCCCTCTATCCCTTAGGAAGTCTCTAAGACTGCTTGATTTCAAGCAAACAAGTTGTAGCACTGAAAATCTCCTGCATGGAAAATCTATTCAAAGAAGACTGGAACAAGATAAAAGTATTTATTTGTCCCTTAACATCTTCATTTCTTTGATCTTATAATCACTTGTTATGTCATTAAGTCAACACTTCAGTAACAAAGGTAAGCAAGTCTGTTTACACAGAGCAAACTGCATTTGATGTGCTCTGCAACAAGACTGCATCAATGAGAGAATGAATGTAGATAAAGATCACACTTTTCCCCAAAATCACAGAGAGCTTGCATGGGGCTGAAGTTAAGAGCAGGAGCTGGACAGCCAGAACCCCCTACCTGCTCCCGTTTGAGCTTTTCCCTCTTTCGGATGAGCTCGATGAGCAGCCGAGCCCGCTCCAAATCGTGCCGGAGCTTCTGCCAGTACTTCAGCTCCTCCTTCACTGCACTCGTCTTCTCATCCTGCTCCTTCTGCAAAACACGAGTGGGGTGAGATAAGGAACACCACAGGCTTCCTGTGCTTCCTTCTTTCTCTAGGAATTCTCTGGGAATTGCTCTCAGAGTCTTCCTCTTACTGCCTTGTCTCTTCTTCAGGCCATGTGCCCTCCTCCCTCCAGCATTTAGCTCTCTAACAGAGAGAACATCAGCTTTTCTAGATTCTACCTTACCAGTGAAATTACCCCAAATTATCCTGCAGCTTCACCCTGGGAACACACTTCAGTGTGTGCTCATTTACACCCTCCCTGCTTTTACATCCAAGTTTATTACAGAGGCTGGAATTTTTCTGTGCATTGGAGCAGCAGCCCGAAGCACGAACTCAGTTCCTCAGGCATGAGCGCACCAAGAGGAGACCGAGAGAGACTTAAATCTGATCTTTTCCCCCTCGCTCCCTCCCCAGCCACGTGTTAAGCTCAGCTCCTGCTGGAAGGCAGGCTGGGAGCCCTGCCCTGAGAGCTGAGGGGAGCAGTGGGTACCTGCTCGGCGTTCCTCTGGGACTGCAGGTGCGAGTGCAGCCGCCGGATCAGGGGCACCCCGTTCCTCGCCTGCCGCTTCAGCAGCCAATAGTTGTGCAGCCTCTGCATGAACTGGTTCTTCCTCTGCAGGGAGAGCCCACTGCAGATCTTGTTCAGCCTGAAGGAAGCACAGAGTGTCATGGAGCCAGCTGCAAAGGAATCGTGGCTTTGCGGACCCTGGGGTCTCCTGATGAAGCTTTGCAGTGTTGTGTCAATGCTCACTCTGCAGTACACACGAACTGGGACAATCTGGGACCTCCTCACGTGCAGACAGATGTGACCCCTTTCCATACTGGAGGGTCCCACCAAGCACTTGCCACAGCACAAAGTATGAAATCATCAATTCAGCTCCAAGCCTTAATTTCAAATCTAATTCCCATGTCAAGAACCTTCCAGGGGCCATTTAAGTTTGATGTTATCAATGTGGAGCCTTGGAAATTAACTTGACAGGAGTCCAAGAATAATGGATCACCTATTCTAACCTTTGCTTACCATTCTTATCTTACACATGGTGTCTTATCAGCCTATCTGTTAAAACAGACACATCAACACACTTCCTAAGGCACCAAACAAAAATTCAGCACTACCTAGTTCTGCATGAGGGAGAGCTGGGAGAAAAATACAAAAATACAGCCAAAGTCAAAGCTGCTTGCAACACTGTCAGGTTTGACATGCTCTGTAGTAAAAGGAGGAATTAAGAAACTATGGAATGAAATCTCAAAAATTTTAACAGTGGGATGACCCCTACCTGCCTACCAACCTGTAATGCCTCAAGTAGTTTAAAAATGCCCTCATGGTAGATGGGTGTTTGCCATTAGGGACCACCACACAGTCTGCATTACACAACAGCTTGGGATGGCTGCTCAGCAAAGCCAGAGAACCACAGTGACACTCAGAAGAAACCACAGTGACAGTCAGAAGAAACCCAGCCACAAGTTATGCTGCAGAGCACTCTGAAAACAGTTATTGCTAAAGCCTTGACTGAAGATTCAGTGTTTCCAAGGTCAACAATGAGAGGGACTGAGCCCTTAAAACAGACCCTGCTCAGCTACAGCTGCCCAACTCCTTCCCTAAACCTGCAACACTCACCTGTAAGATGGAATTTGTGCAACGGTCACCACGGGCATGGACGAACGCCCTTTGGTCACGTCACCAGGCTCCTTTTTGATCTTTTGCTTCAATTTCACTTGGTTTTTCTTCACAGACCCTTTGGGAGGGCCAGAACTGACTTCATCCTCTTCCTCCTCCTTCACAGTGACCTCCTGCCAATCACCACCAGCAGCTGGGCACCCTCTTCTCACCGTGCCAGGCGGGGAGTGGCTCTCACAGTAGGCAGTCTTGCGCACGGTGAACGTGGTGCCGTTGATGCTGGTCTCCCTCATGGGCTCAATCTTCATGAAGAGACCTGCTCTCTGTGCACAGGTGACGTGGAAGGCAGTGTAACAGTTCACCTTGTGGCACTGGATAGCAGCTCCCATGCCCTTCTGCTTGCAGATACAGCACGTGAGCTTCCACCGAGCTGGAGGGATGTTGTTGATCCCTTCGATGGGCTCCAGGAACACAGTGTTTGCAAAGCACACCTCTGGGATCCAGATGGCACAGACCACGTGAGCCCAGCGGCCATCACTGGTCTGCTTGAAGGCTCCCCCTTTGTTTGGGCAAAGGACACAATCCACGGGGCGAGAAGGGGACTGTAAGCAGCAGCGGCAAAGCCACTGCCCCTCGGGGATGTAGGGCACGCCGTAACACTCCTGGTGCACGGCCAGATTGCAAATGTCACAGAACAGGATGACGTTGCTGTTGTGACACTCATCGTCCATGCAGACGCAGCAGAAGGCATCCTCGTCGATGAGGGACTGCTGAGCCCCGTTGTTGCGGCTCTCGAGGTACGACTCCTTTTCCAACCGATCCACCAGCAGCTCAAAAGTGTCAGCAGAAACTGTCCCATAACCATCAGCCCTTCTCTTCTCGTTGACCATCTCCAGCCATGCCAGATCCTCCTCATCCATGTCATACTCCACTTCTACATCGAGGTCCTCGGGAGGCTTCTCAATGTACCGGTAGTAGGCAGCAGGGAGGGGAGGAGCATCTGGCTGGCTGAAGGAGTCCACCACACGGAACTTGGGCTGGGGCAAGTGCAAAGATATCCCTGGCGCATGTTTGGAGCAGGACTCCTTCTTCTTGCCTTTGGAAGGTGTTTTCTTAGACTTGGAAGTGAAGAGGGGCTGCTCGCTGTTCTCCTTGTTGCTGTTGCACTCGGTGATGTCCTGGGCCGTCAGCTCGTCCTCGGTGATGAGCTTCAGGGGGTCGTAGATGCTGATGCGGTGGAGGCGCCCGTCGATGTCCACCTCCACGATGCGCTGGGCCTGCGCGTACGTCAGCGTCTCGCGCGTGGGCGAGCACTTGAGGCTGTAGGGCGAGGGAGAACGCCTCCCCTCCAAGTGCTGCCGGCACCTCCTCCGAGGCTTCCTCATCCCTGTGCTCCAGAGACCCTGGGACACAACAGGACAGAGGACAGGTCAGACAGGAGACGAGCAAGAAGCAGCGCAGACTGAAAAACTCACTCAATGCTGCAGTAGAGAGAATTTCTACCAGAGACTCCAGCAATTTCAGGCTCTGAAGTTGCTCTGAAGTTGTAACTGAGTCTTTATACCTTAGATACAGGCAGGTATTTGATATATCAGCCATTTCCTGCAATGTGTATCAGAGCAATGCACGGCACCCTCCAACTTCCTCTATTTGCACCTCAGATGTACATTCCACCACACCACCAGTGAGAAAAACTCAAAATCATTTGACAGCACAATATACAAACAGTGTGCTGTGCACCTAGATCAGCAAACCATTCAGATCCCCTGGAATTCAAACAACACCCTTCACATCTTCTTGCACCATTCACATATGAAGCTCACAAAAACCAACAAGCTCTCCTCTGCTCTTTTGCCTGTGACTTTTCATTTATATCCCCAAATGTGCTGTTTTCCAGATGAAAAGGAATGCACCATTCGGGTCTTATGAATGCAGTTTCCAATTTAATTTTTTTTTTGTCACCTCCAGATGAGAAAACTAATGGTTCTCCCTCAGTCCAGGAGGGAGCTCCTCCAGGTTTCACAGCTCAGGGCTGCCACCACCTATCCTTCTATTCTGACACTGCAGATGCAAAAAAGTCCCATAATGAAAAATCATCCTCCAGTTTTGCTTTTCCTTCTGTCAAGGGTCACAAGCAGAACCAGAGGATGAACTGAGCAATGCAGCAGAGACAGGATGTGGATCCCTTCTGCTCTTCCACGAGGAAGCAAAGAGGGATGAAAAGGCAACAAGCAGCATGGATCCCAATGGACTTACAAGCTCTGGCGTTAGCCCCTCTGGAGCCACAACTCCCATTCATCCACCTGAGCCACCTGGCTATGGAGAGTCCATGGGGCTACAAGCAGGAAAGCAGCAAGACAGCTCCCAGCACCAGGAGCTGTGAAACAGCACTTGCTCAGAGCCTTAACAAAAAGCCCCAGCCAGCTCTGCCCGCACAAACTGCTAATCAGCAAGGCAGATAATTAGCTGAGAGTCGGCTGCTGACATTAAGGAGGTGCCTGTCAGAGGGGAGCAGAGGAGAAGCCTGGGGAGAGGGTCTGGGGGAGGATTCAGACACGGTGGCAGCAGCTCGGTGATCGGAGGGCAAAGGAGGGAGCTGGCAAAGAGGGAAAGCAGAGAGGAAGCCAAGTGAGTAATGCAAGAGAGAAGGGCAGAGTCAAGGATGGGAACATGACTTATGGGAATAAACGAGCTGAGGCTGAAAGAAGTCGGAAAGGAGACAAAGAAAAGCAAATGCAAATTCTCTGTGAGAAGATAAGCCAGCCCAGAGCTTATCTGTTGCTATGCAGAGGCCTGAAGCAGCACCTCACCCTTATTTAAAGCAATCCACACATCCAGTTCCTTTCTGGGGGACCCACAGACAAGGAAACACACCATAAACCCACAATTTGTACTCAGCCAATGCAGTATTTGTGCTCCATGAAGGACCTAGTTCCAGAAACTCTCAACTGTGTGCCACAGCAAGCAGCATCTCACAGGACCAGGACCTACAAGAAGTCCAAGCTTATTCCAGAAAGAAGGAGCAAATTCCAGAAGCAATACTTTTTCAAGTACAGGTTCTGTGAACCATGAGATTAAGCCATGATACCACCTGTGCCTTAAGAAACAAACAGGCTCTGGGAAAGATTTCCAAACTCTTCCCTGCAGCCACAGAAATAAGCTGCAGGTGCCCATTTCAGTATGCCCACCCATAAGGATGGAGCCTGTAAAATCAATTTTACCCCACATGTAAAATAAAAGATGATAATTTCTATCTGCAAATATAGGTACCACAAATTTTGGTGGACCCTTTGCCTTAAAACTTTAATCAGTCCCTTGATCCACACACTGCAGACACCCAACTGCACTCATCCTAGCTGAACTGCAATGGCTTCAATCAGTAGGAGAAAATAATTTTAAAAAGAGGTTATAAAGGTAACTTGATCATCAAATAAAAATAATAATTTAAAAAAAAAACCCAAAAGAAAATCCTGCTGACAAAAAGCTCTGTTACAATTCAGGCTGGTACAAGCAAAGAGGATATTGGAAGCAAAAATATATATGGAGGATAAAGTAATTATTATGAGCTGCCCACATACATCATTAATATTTTGTTCAGGAAAAATGAGGTAACAGCCAATTGCTTGAAATGCTGAGGGACAAGGAAATTTCAGTGAAACAAGCACCTGAAGGAACAGTTGTTTTATCTGTTAATGGGGAAAACAAGCATGCAGAGTTCCTTTAGTGGAACAATCAGTGTATTTCTAGACAAATTACCCCAAAGTGGGCTTTGCACCACAGCAACCAACTGCCATAAAACAACCCATTTGTAAAACACACAATTACTTAGCACTATGGAGAAGCACCTAAAATGGCATGGAAATTGCTGCCAGCGAGAACTGAGTGCCTGAAATGAGACATACACTTGGATATTAGGAGAGACACCTCCAAAATACCTTGAAAGCAGCACTGAAATCAACTCAGACAACTGAGCTGAGCACTGTGACCTTGCTGCTGTCTACAACAGAAACTTCTAAGCAGCAACCTAGGAATGTTTTGATTCCCTCTGCACACCTGAAAACACCTCCCAGCTGCACATAATAAGGAACCCCCTGTGTAAACGGCACCTGTGCACACTGAAATGCTAAAGATATTCAACATGAGCAGGGTTAAATGATATTTCAGCCCATGCTGATTCTGTCCTGCCACAGACAAAGGTTGCTGATGTGAAAGTAGAAAGTTCAGACACCCCTTTGCCACAATGTGCTCAAGACATTCCAAAAAGCTCCCATCGCCCATTTCTACTGGGGATTCCAATGGGAGCAGGGGGTGAAGCTCCCAGTGAGCACAACTGAGCAAACAAGGTGGCTACAACTCATAGAGCTGCTGGGAATGAATTTAACTCTACCCCAGGAGTTCCTTCAGGAGCGGTTTGATTCTCCTGAGCAGCAGCTTTCACACCTGTGGGCAATTACTGCAACAGGCAACTGAAAAACCATCATCAGGGTATGTAAATTTACTAGAAAGGGGGCTAAAGCTCCCCTGAAAAAAACAAAGAGATCAACATGCATGAAACAACATCATAGTATAGGCCCCTGTTATACACATAGCCTGGAATACTGAACACAAGTGGGTCCTCTAAAGGAAAGACTGTGATTTCCACCCATGCAATGCTGCCTTGGCCATCTCCAAGGGTCAGAAATATTTTTCTCGCACTGCAGAAGACCTACAGTCATAAAGAGTTTGGGGGCTGTTGTTACCAAAGGCTGCCCCTCTTTAGGACATCAAGCCAAACATGAGGTCTGGAGATGTTCCTCAGCACTGCTCTCCTGCACCAGCAGCCACTCAGCTCCGTGCAGCCACTGGGATTTAAAACCCAATGCTGTGCAATGGGGAACAGACACCCATGTAGCTATTAAAAAAACACATCTGGAAGATAAAATCAATGGATGCCAGAGGAAAGAAACAACCTGAAACAGTTGCAGCCCCCTCTGCACCTTTCGCCAGCCAAAACATCAGCAAAACTCCTGCTGCCCTCCACCATGTCCCTTCATGTTCCTGCCACGTCTGTGCTTGCCCATGGTCCCCTCACACACCTGCCAAGGGTTTATGCTCCTCACACCCACATTGATGCCTACAATGAAATGTGTCGGTGCCCAACATATGTCACAGAGCTGCTTGCCTTGGCACATGCAGAGATCTCGATGCCTTGAGATCTGCCAATGCCCCGACACTGCTGTAACCAAGTCAAGCATGGAAGATGCACAGACCTCGAGAAAGGCCCTCCCCCTGGAATGGGGAGGGTGCGAGACGGGCTGTGGATGAAGTTTCAGGTATAAAGTCAGGGCTCAGCAACACATAAGGTGCGCCATGAGCGGTATCAGATCTCAGCAGCGACTGAGGGAACGGTGACATGCCCGCAGCTGTCAGGCAAAGGCGGGAGCCCTTCTCAGGAGCTATCCCGCAGGGAACTCCAGTAGCAGCCAGGGATCTGAGCCAAGGCAGAGCAGGGACTCGGACAGAAATTAAGCTGTCCCGGGGAGGTGGAGAAGGCGATGAACCGCGACGGGACGGAGCCACGCTCCGAGCCCCTTGCGCGGCCACCTCTCCCCACAGAGCTGCCACAGCCTCCAGAGAGCGCGAGCGCCGCAGGGCTGCAAGGCCATTGGCTGCCGCCGCCGTCCATCACAGCCCCATCGCCAATAGCAACGCGAAGCTCTGCGGGGCTAACGGCGGGTGCGCTCGGCCCCGCCTGGGCCAATCGCGTGGGAGAAGGTGGGCGGCGCCCCCGCCGCGCCGCGAAGAAGGGGGGGCCAAGATGGCGGCAATGGGGGGGCCCCGTTGACACGGCGCTGTCCATTCCCCGTCCCTGGCCACTCTCCGCCGCTGCCCCCTCCTCGGCGAGGGATCGCGGGCCGCTCTCGCCGCACGGAGATGGAGCAGGGACGCGGGAGAGGCCCGCAAGCTGCGGCGCACCGGCCTCCCCCAGCTCCTTCCCGCCCGCCCGGTCACCTTCCCGCGACCCCGGCGCGGGGGTGTGTGAGGGAGGAGAGACCCCTGAAGGAAGGGTGTCGCGGCCTCCCGCGCAGAGCTTTACCTGGCCGGCTCAGCGCGCCGCTGCCGCGGCTTCTCCACCGTTGCCGCCGCCTCCTTTTGGGGGGAATTTTTGTTTTTGTTTTTCTTTTCCTTTTTTTTTCCTTTTCCTTTTTTTTTTTTTTTTAAATTCTCTCCGCCTCCCCCTCCCCTCCCCCCTGGGGCGGACGGGCTCACCCAGCCGGCGGCGGGAGGGGAGGGCACAAGATGTCGGCTCCGTCCGCTCCGGCTACTGCCGCCTCCTCAGCGCCGCCTCCTCATTGCCGCTGCCGCCGCTGCTGCCGCCGCTGCTCCCGCCGCTGCCGCTCCGGCCCCGGTGCCGCTTCGCCCCCCACCACCCTCACCTCCCCCCCGCTCCCCCCCGGGGCTCCAGCGCCCCCGACGCTCTCGGTGCTGTGGAGGCGGGGGGGGAGCAGGGGACACACGCTCAAGATGGAGGCGGCGGTGGCGGCGCGGGCCGGCCGAGCGGCGGGGAGAGGCGGCAGCCAGCGGCCAGGCGGGGGAGGGGGCTCCGCGCTCCGCTCCCCCCGCGGGCAGGCACCGCCCGCCCCTCCCCGGTGCCTTCCCACACCCGGGCCGCGCCGAGCGGGAGGCCCCCGGGGGCTGCTGGTGACGGGAGGGCGAGGGGTCCCTCCGCGCTGCCCTCATGGCTGAGGCGGGGGTCGCTGCTGCCCGAATCCCCCTCCCTGGCTGACGAGGCAGCACCGGGGAGCCGCGGCCTCCCGGCGGCCGGAGCGGGCCTCGCCTGAGCCTCGCCTGCCCCCCGCATCATCGCGGGGCTGGGGTTTGGGAGCTCGGGCACAGCCGTGCGGGCCCATCCCCGGCCGGTACCTCGCAGCTGGGAGCCGTCAGGCCACGGGACATGAGGTGGGATTTTTGTCCCAGGCTCGTTTGGGGTGTCTTCATTTTGCAGCCCAGTTTTTTTTGCAGGAGGTGTGGGGTCCCAGGAAACACCCCGAAGCATGGTCAGGTGCCAGAGTCCAACCCGGCTACACTCCCAGAGAACCTTGGCCTGCCACAGTTAGTCTAAACAAGCAACATCAAACAATGTAAATAGCAAGAGCCTGTATTTATTTTGTAAACCAATATTTCAGGTCCAGATGGCCTCTTCACATGCAGAAGTGTGACAGGCTGGAGTGACAGTGAGAGAGGGACTGAGGGGATTTGAACAAGGAAGAAGTTAAGTTAGCAACTGAGATAAGAATTGAGATAGGAATTGCAGAGGCTCCCACACTTACTTTTTATAGAGCATGCCACATACTTGAGCATATGTGTGTTCCACCTCCCACTCCGTGCAGAGTATTGCATAATATCACCATCTGAATTTATAGAATTAACTGTTTTAGAAGGAAGCAAAGAATGTTGTTTTCCCTCATTTACGGTCCAGCTGGAGATCTTTTGTCTCTTAACGTATGTTAACCATGGAATCTGAGAGCATCTAGTCTGTGATAGTTTGCTTTGCAAAGTACTCAGGTTGGACCAGAGCTTGCTGCGGCTTTAAAAGCAAAGGGAAATGTGTTACTTACTGCTGAACAGTCTTTACATACCACCTTTGAAGTATATATTGTGTATATATGGTGTATTTTTTTTACAGGTCTACTATTTACGTATCAAAACTTGAAATAAACTATTCTGGTCTCGCATGAAAAATAACATCAAGGATTTCAAAATAAAGTCCCAGTACTCTCATTGATTTACAAAGGATCTCACCCTCAAAAGAACAGCTGTATAACAGTATGGTCCTAACCATGAAGGATAAAACAAACCCTAAAACAACATATAGCTGCATTTGCTTCCTGGTTAAACAGTAAATAAAATAATTTCAATAATTGATGAACGACTTCAAAGGCTGAGAGAACTGGGTTTGTTCAGCCTGGAAAAGAGAAGCTTTGGGGTGACCTAATTGCAGCCCTTTGGTACCTGAAAGGAGCCTGCAGTAAGGATCAAGAGAGACTTTTCCAAGAGCATGTAGGGACAGGGCAAGGGGGAATGGTTGCAAACTAAAAGAGAGGAGGTTTAGATTGAGTAATAGGAAAAAAATCCTTCTCTGTGATGCTGGTGAGGCACTGGAACAGGTTGTCCAGGGAAGCTGTGGCTGCCACATTCCTGGAATTGTTCAAGGCTAGGTTGGATGGAGCTCTGAGTGACCTGCTCTAGTGAAAGGTGTCCTGCAGCAAGGGACTGCAAACAGATGTTTGTCCCTTCCAGCCCAGACCATTCTGTGATTTTTCTTCTTTATGTGGGGATTTTAACTGGGTTTTAGTTGATTTTTTAATTTTTTTTTTTAATATGACCAACTTTTGCAAACTCTTTAACTTTTTACCTCAATTTTGAAACTTTATACTCTTAAATTTGCACTGGCATTAGCTTATTATAATCATGTTAGGTTCCCTGTTAAGAACAGTGGGATGACTTGTGCACAGAGATGTCCAGACATCTCTGATGACTGAGGGCCATGTGTTACAACATCAAAACAAGCTATTCATCATTTTGTTTTATATCAAAGCTGTGGAACTAACGTGTTATTTGAAAAAACGTTCTGAACTTCTCTCAAATCCCAGAGGCACAGCTTAATTCAATTTCTTTGCTGTCCCAGTTTTTAAAGGGTGCAAGTGCAAAATTAGTTGCTTCAAATGAAAGCAGCAGCCAAGACACCTCAAACAGTGTTGGGCACCCTCATTCATATTACAATTTTCTCCATGTTTATTCAAGCATATAAAAGACATACTTAAAAGGGGAAGAGAAGCACCATTTAGAATTGAGAGCTGACCTTTTTCTTTGTTGATTTATTAAGCCTCAAAACTGACTTATGTTTGTATCTCTCTTTGGCTGTTTGTTCTGCTGCTGTTTTCTTCAGAATTGCTGAAATCAGAGCAATTGCTAAACAGGTCCCTTGTGCATTAAAGGTTAAAACCTGATATCTCAAGAGGGACAAGCCTCAGTTGCCATGTATGTTCACTGGAATTTTATATACATATTTATAACCCTCTTCAGCCTCACTCACATCAGAGAGCTTACACAAGTACCCAGCACTACCTCCTCAGTGGTCCTTATTTTTTTAATCTCAATGTCCTCTAATTTTAAAACATTTTTTTTTTTCAGTTGAAATGTTCTAAAGACAGATCTGAAGTTATGGTTTATGGCAGGAGAATTTTTATATTTCCAGCCAAACCTGACTAAAAGAAGTTAACTCACTTTCATGTAACAGCAAATCAATGAGGGAGGCAAATATACCAACCCTTCAGTATTATTTAATGGAGTGCATTCCAACAAAAAAGGAGAGCTGCCTGAATCAGCTGTGAGCCAGCACCAGCTGAACATCACATTAAAAGCTGTGTAAGCTCATGTGCTCAGAAAATGGCCTTGTAGAGACAAATCAGGCAAAACATCCCCTAAACCACATTCACCTGGAAACTGTGACATTTTCAGTGTAGATTTGGACTCGATGATCTTATGACCTTTTCCAACCTGAATGATTCCATGATAAGTACAATTAGTTCAGCGAGTGCCCATCCTTTTGGGGGAAAAGCGAATTAATAGTGGCTATTCTGATCTTCATTCAGTCTTTTGTGTCTTGTTTCTCTCAGCTGTGAAAAGAAAAACAGCCATAATCACGTTTCCAGCCAACACTCTGCTGACCCACGAAACAGGAAAAATGCAGAGGATAAGGAACGCTTTCCCTGGTTGCTCAGGCAACAGCAAGACATGGGAATATGAAAAGGTACTACCATCCTTTGTACAGAATCTCACTGGAGTTCTCAGACATGTTCATAATTTTCTATGTTTTTCTTCTTTCCCATTGTCACATACTTAAAACATGAACATTATTTGTTTAGTCTGCTACCTAGAATGTGAAAATGTTAAATATAAAAACAGATAATCTGTCTTTTTCCTACAGGATAAAATAAGTAGTTTCCTAAGAGGCTGTGGAAATTTTCCAAATTGTGCACCGAATGGTTTCTAGGTGGTATCCAAAACACAGCTACTATTATCTCTCTTAAAAAACCCTCTAATTTTGTGGCATCTCTTAAGAAAATAAAATAATTATTCCTTCATCTGCTTTTTCTTTCCCACTTACATGTGCAAGTACCTAACAAATAGGCCCCATAAAGTTGCAACTTCACAGACCTAATTAGCTGTCAAACTTACAGAGAAAGATTGTTTCTGAAGGCTTTATTTTCCAAATTAAAAAAAATGCTTGTAAGTCAGAAATGAACGTAAGAATAGCAAGTAAATAGTATTCCAAGTTAGACATCTGTAACTTATCTGAGACAGGCACAAAAATTCCATCCATGTATCTGTGTAAATTTATATCATAGAAACTTAATACAAACAGCAAACATATTTTTGACTGGCCTGATTTATGGAATTTTGGACCACTTAATGGCTGAGGGATTTTTATCTCTTGGTTTTGTGTTTTTAAGCATGTAAACTATACTGGTAATGAAAGGAATGTCCATGAATGATGTGTCAGTGTGAGTCATCGACCAGGCACTGCCTGCACCTCTGCATGAGGTAATTCCTGCTTTGACTCAACAGAGTCTGTCAGGGTCACACACCCCCTCTTGGTTCTGGTGCTGATTTTGAAGGATCCCAGCCTTGTCCTGAGTCACTGACTCTGTCAAGCAGGTGTTTTTCAAACTCCTTTCAGGAAATGTCAACAGGATTTCCCCCCACCTCTCCCTTCTCCTGGCTCCTTGCTGTTCATTGAAACACGTCCTCAGATGCCACAGCAGCGCTGGGATGGTTGCTCTGTACAGAGACTCTTTCCACTACCAACTTGCTACATTTTCTACTGTCTATTTTGAGTTCTTGGATGATACATACCACAAAAAACCAAATATACATACACCTCCAGGGTTCCTGGGCTTACAGAGCACCTGCTCCCCACATTTGCTGGGGTACTGGGTAATCCTTTTGCACAGTGTTCTGTCACTCTATGGGGTTGGTGGGTGAATGAATGAAACCAGAGCATGGAGCCCACACAGCAGCTGTTGGGATTGCTCTTGCAATTTCAGAGCATTCAGGGTAAGTGTAAACCTACCAAGAAACCCAGTCCCTGAAACTGGGTACATACTCAGCAGAAAGACTGATGCTGAAGAGCCTTTGTGCTATCCCTAAAACAAGTGAGACTGATGTTTGCAGAATCTGTGTACCCCACTTGGCTATGCTCACGATTGTTCTTCTCACACCTATTTGTATCACATGTCCCCAGTGCCTCTTCATGCTTGTCCTCTGCTCAGACAGACATTCCCAAAGGGCATTTTAAATTATTCTTTACAACTATCCGAGTCCCTTCTCAACTACCAGCAGACTGCTCAGTACATTCCTTTGTTGTGAAGGTGTTTTCTCCCTCAGCCATCACTACTGAGATAGAAGACTTTTCAAGTCTACCTATCCCCTTTTGAAGGAGGGCAAGATGATAAAGAAATACCCTGCATTCCCATTTAGTGGTTCATGAGTTCTGTCTGAATCTGGCCTTAACAGATGACTTTGACTTTAGAGATGACTTTCTGCATAAGAAAACATTGAATTTCCAGGGAATTGAGGGCACATCACAACAGTTCTGTGCTCACTGTCTCTACCTAAGAGAGGAGTGGAGCAAAGGCCTTGTACATGACCCAGACAGATATGAGCCAAGAGAAACCTCACCTTATCATCATGGACCATGTGTGCAGCTACAGCAGGCAAACATCAACACCATCCTATCAAAAAGCTGCAGTCACTGCAGGGTTATCCCCTGTGCTGCATGCCATGAGCTGCAGCAGGGAGGCAGCCAAGCAACATGACATCACTGTCCAGTTCCCAGTGAAGAAGAGAGATCAGAAAATTCTGGAAATGTTGCAGTTTTTCCTCACTTATGGTCTGTACAGCAAAACTGAACATTACTTAAGAAGAAAATTAGAGAGTACTGAAAACAAACAACCTGGCTAAACCAAACCAAAATAAGTCAGCAGCTATAGAAGAGGGGGGGAAGAAGGTGTTGCTCTGATACAGAGAAGGCATCTGGTTCTTGGCACACATCCCTTGGGATGGACTTTGGAATGATTGGCTGAGCTTGCCTGATCACCCTGGGCAAGAAGGTGTTGCAGTCCAAAGGTGTTATCACAACGAGCAGCTGTGCCTGCACTATCAATGACTGTTATTGATAAGCTGTGGATCTGCAGATACTCCAGTTTCAGCACGGGCTGCAAAATGTCCTGCAGATCCATATTCAAAGTCACTTGTGCAGCTGCTTGGGACTCCCAGTCTGTCACTATGGGAAGTGGCCTTGAATTCCCAGGCTGTGTTTGCTGCCTGCTGTGAGGAGGAGACAGCACTGATCAAATCCCAGGGAATTAAATAAGCAGGGGAAAAACAAAACAAAAAAAGAGGCAGTGGCTCTTTGGAGAGGAAGCAGCTGAGCAGAATTGTGTGTACAGGATGAGAGGATGAGTTTGTAGCTGCTCTGAACACAGGCTGATCCCTTGGTGCCCTGGAGCTGACACTGTCCCAGCAGCCTTGCTCTGCTGGGTGCTCTGTGACTGCTCAGGGAAGCAGGACACAGCCAGAGTGAGATTGGTTAAGGTCTTGTTATGCTGAAATTCAGTATTTCTGATCCTTTTGCTTAGGACTCACTTTCCAATTTTACCTTTTTCTCTACCTCATCCATAATTAATGTACTAAGCTCTGTGCTTGAAAAGACTAATGAGAAAGAATAAAACCCCTCCTCTTTCAAGTGGACAAATACAGGGAAAAAAAAAAAAAGAAACAACAGGTCAAATTCTCCCACTTAAAGTTTCAACAAGAATATATTTGTCTTTTATGTCAAAAACTGTCTGGGGTGCTTCCCCTTTAGAAGAACAAAGTCCAGTGCCCACAGCACGATGTCATCCTTGTGTTGGCATATAGAGAGAGGTCCCACAGGCCAAAAGTTGGCCACCAGCAGCACAGTGTGGAATGAATCTGATGTCAGCAGGGAGAACTGAGTCCCAGCCACAGCTGCACCCGTCGCTATAATGACATCCCACTTCTCTTCTTTGAATCCTTCCGTGCAATGGGACTGAAGGTCAAGATCTCCTTGTAAATGTGCTCTTGAAAAGCAGAACAAAATAACCATTAATGTGTGATTTTAGAGGACACAAATAAAAGTTGGAGTGTTGGATGTGCAGGAAAAGGCATTCAGTGGCAGCTGAAAGAGACAAAGGAGAGAGAGCAAAAAAGTCTGCCTGAAGAGCTGGAGGGATCTTTGCTGAATGGATAAAAGCAAGAGATCTGAGCCCTACCATTGAGGCATCAGCAGGCAACCACAGCTTTACTCAGCATCTGTACAGGAAAGAAAGAGGGGTAGGAGAGTCCCATGCTAGACAGGAACCTCAAAGAAAATGAACTTCTTACTTTTCCACTCCTCTATGGAAAGCTTTTCATGTTCCAGAGAATCATCATAGGAGTGTTGTGCCTCTGTCTCCTCCTCGATATCTCGGAACTGGTCGAAGTAGGGGTGAGCCAAGGCCTCTGTTGCTGTAAGGCGCTTTTCCACATCCAGCTGCAACATCTTGTCAAGCAGGTCCACAGCTGTGGAGGATGGGAACGGGGCTAGGCAAGGTGCAGGGGAGCACAGGCAGCCTGTGCATGAACCCTGCAAGTGTGGCACTGCTATTTCCAGTGTTTCACCTCCAGACCTGAACAGTGAAGAGAATCCTCAACCTGGCCAAGGCAGCAAGGGGCTCCCATCAGTGCAGATGCAAAGTCTGCCCAACAACAGCCTCAGGGAGCTCTTGGTAACAGAAGTTAAATTGTGCAGAAATAACAAATTAGACCTGAATAAGCCTTGCTGCACAGATTGGGCTGCAGAAACATGAGGAGTAAGCCAGTAACCTCAAGATACTTTTCAGTTTTAATAATTTGCTTTCATTCAGAGCCCTGCATCTCAAAGGAGTCTTAACATCAGTAATCTGTATAGAAACCTATACATCCCTGCTAAAGAGGAGGGCAGGAAACTCAGATGCTGACTAGTCTGTCAGCCTCATTCCCACTTGGTTTTAACATTTTAAGACTTTCTTCCATTCAGTTTCTAGAAGAGTTTTGCTTGCTCTCACCTCTAACCTACTGGGGAAGAGAGTTCTTTCTAAGAGATTAATTTTTACCCTGAAAATTTTACATCAGCTGTCTGTTAAATATTGCTAGATCCAGGTTCTACACTGTACTTAAAAATAATAATTTTTTAAAAAGTAGTAAATGGCCAAGAGAAGCAGAACATCACCATTGTAATGCCAATAAAAATAATTCTGCTTTTAACTGATGCATATTTTCCCTGAGGAAGGGCACAAACTGCAAGGGGAAAAAGTAGCAAGAAATTATGAGAAGGAGAAATAAAGTTGGGTCTGTGGCAGTCAGCTTGCCTCCTTTCCAGCTGTGAAAACTCATGAGAAATGCTGGAGATTACTTACCCTGAGGATTGGCTTTAGGGAAAAGCACAGACAAATCCTTCTTGGGGATTTTAGGAAGGGACTTGATATAACTCTTCGCCTGAAGGAGCAAGGAAAGCACAATTACTGCACATGGACAGGTGTGAAATACAGCTCTCAATGTCAGCAAGTGAAGAGAAGAGCAAAGCATCTCAGATGTCCCATTTCAGCAAACAGTTCACAAGGAACTATTTTTATTGGTCAAAACAGAGAAATCCTTCTGTTTTAAGAGCCAAGCAGGAGAACAGAGAAGATTGGTGGTTTGCTGGGGCATCAGTCCCTGCCCAACGCAGCACCAGGTCCATCAGATGTGCCACCAGCACAGAGAAATGCCTTCCTTGCCTGGGGAAAAGGGCATTTCCCTGCTGCTGTAGAGGCAGCACCTCTCCCATGCCAAACACAAGTCAACCTCTTCCCCCGATGCCTCTGCCAGCAGGACCCAAATCCACAGGAGCTTCCTTACCGCTTTGTCCTCCAGCTTCTCCAAGAAGTCCTCTCCTGGATGCCCCGTTACTTTCAGGATCTGGGTCAGCTGGTCCAGGTCTGGCAAGCTGTGTTAAAGATCACCCTCTGAGGAGCAAACCCCACCCCAGCTCAGCCTGCGAGGGTACAATGAGCTCATGATACAAACTCACCACAGTCATACAAGCAGAGATTCATTACACTGGCAAAAAGAGCTCCAAGCCTTTCTTCCTGGAATGGCATTTCCATCAACAGATCATTTTTCTGGTGCAACCATGCCAGGACACACATCCATGGGCTTGGAAGGATGTGCAAAGATTTGGGAATGGAGCTATGGCCACACAAGGTTGAACAGCTGATGAAGAACCATGCCACCACAGAGGTGCATTTCTGAGGTCCCCTTCTGTTTTCCTCCCCAAAAAGACTGGTCCTTGTGATTACCTCCTGATAAACCAGTCTGACACCTGTTTTTCTCAGTAGCCTCATTTATAAAAACCCTTCCACACACAAAGAATTATTACTCTGCTGAGGCAAAAGGTTTAGCTTGAAAGGATACAGTCTTTTCCTTTAAAGAGTGTTTTCCCAGTCAGCATTTCTGCCATGATACAGCCAATAGACCAGATATCCACTGTTCAGAGAGAAAAAGGAGGGAGGGGGGAAAAAGGAAGAAAATAAAATTTAAAAAAAATTAGAAAGGCAGCAGTGGTTGCTGGGGCTGTCACTTTTGCTGTTGCTTGCAGCAAACACTGATTTAAATTTCACTCCCACCCTCTGTTCTTTCTATGCTGCTAAAATCTCAGCTTTCATGATTTTCTGCAAGCAGCAGCTCTGGGAGTTGTGCAACACCTGTGGGAGCTGCTCTGCTCTGGGGAACGCTGATGAAAAGGAGGAAAAACAACTGGACAATTCAGTGAGATTTGAGCCAGCAGGATCCCCCAGCTCACCAGCAGGGAGTCACAGGCTGGGGCAGGGCTGCTCACCTGTCTGGTTGTAATGCATCCAGTTCAGGATGACCTCTGGGGCTCTGTACCACCGTGTGACCACGTAGCCAGTCATCTCAGCATCAGCCTGCCTGGCCAGGCCAAAATCCAGAATCTGCAGTGCCAAAGGAAGAATAAGGAGAAGGGAGGGCAGGAAAGAAAAGAGAAATCCTATGGACAAGTGAGACTACTTCTAAGAGAAAATGGAGTAGCTCCAATCAGATAATAACAAAGCTCCAACTACACCACAGACACCCATGGGATGGTTCAAAGAATTTATATATCTTAATTCCACTGTGAATTGCAAGCCAGCTGCAAACCCTGTTGTCATGAGAGGACCCTTCTGAAAGGATCAGTGCTTTGTGCTCCCTGGAAGGTCACTGCCTTTCTTGAAGCTTAAGTTTTGAGTCAATGTGCTTTATTGGAGTTGGTCTGTGACCTGGTGGTGAAGGCGTTCTCCCAGGTCACCACAACTCACCCTTTGCTATAAGAACACCTTGCAGGTGACACAACAGCATGGCCTCTCCCTCAATGCTGAAGATGAACAAGCTTGACCCAACCTTTATGGGCAGCAGAGCCACTCCCTGAAATATACATTACAGAAAATGCATGCTAGAGCACCACACCAGCCAGCAGCAAGCAAACCCTTCAGAGCAACCCTGAAAATTACTTTGTCTGGAATGACAACCACAGCATCCATGAGAACCAAAGGGCAGCTGCAGCTGAATGCAGTTACCCTTCAGGGATCATTCACCTGCTGCAAGTATTGCTCAGCAGTGCTGAATTTCTCCAGGAAGTCATTACACACTGCCATGCACGAGGATTACAGTGACAGAAGGCTCATTTGAGCTCCTGTGTCCTGATTCAGCAAGTGACATCAGCAGGGGAGTATTTCCCACTGCTGCATCTGCCAAGGAACACAACGCCTGGAATGGAGGCTCGGGAGGAAAGAGGAAACGTGACAGTGCCAATTTCCTGCTGGCAGAGCAGTTCCTCCACGAGCTGATGTGCTGCAAAGTGCTGCTTTGCCACCTACCTTTAGCTGGCAGTCTTCATTCACAGCCAGGTTACTTGGCTTCAGGTCCTACAACAGACAGGAGCAGAAAAATTGGATGTTTCAAGCTGCAATACATCAACACAACTTCCAGTTGAACCTCTGCTTGCCTTTGATGGGGTCCCATAACACCCCAGGTTCAACATCAATTCAGCACATGACTGAATAAACACCATGCCTGCTATATTAGGTTACTATTTTATTCTTTTCTGAAACAGTTTTAATTCAAAAAGCATCATAAAATGCTTCTCAGCTCATCAGAAAATACAGCATTTTCTCAAAATGCTGCAGGAATTAGTAATCCAAATATATATGGGGTTTTGGTAGGATGGAGAAGAGAGCAGACAGGATGGAAATTAGAGCAGACAGTGCTATTAGTGAAATGATGGTTAGGAATTTATTAACTTTATGACTATGCTGTGTTTCTCAGACAAAAATCAGAATAAGAATACATGAACTTACCCTGTGGACGATGCCAGCTGAATGAATATACTGCAATGAAAAGAGGAGCCACAATGTGATCACCAGCAGACAAAATTTTCTGTTCTCCAGCAAAGAAACGAGAGCTACAAACAAGAACTTGCTGAGAACAAACCTCTGCAGCCTTCTACAGGTCTCTGGTCCCTAGGGCAGCAGTTTGAAAAGAAATTTCTGCCCCAAATTACTGACAGTATTTACAGTGCTATTGCCAGTCTAAATAAGATGCATAGAGCAGAGGAGGAGGGATGAAACAATAGCTCCTCAGAGCAAGTACAACAGCTTTAAACTATCAAAGTCATCAAAGTTACAGCAGATGACATGAGAACAGGGTTATTCTGGGTGTTCAAAAAAATAATCTCAGCCCAAAAACATAAAATTGCAAAACTGACTTCAGGGTTTTTAGCATACCAGTCAAACCTTCTGTGTGTTCTTCCCCCCTTTATTCAAGGTAGCAGTGACCTGGGGAGAGGTGTGATTGAGGTGATCCCCTTGATGCCTGGAAGCCACTGCTGTGACTCCAGGTGAAGATGTGAGAGGACAGCTGGAAAACTCTGTCTCTACATCCCAGAGTTTGCAGTGATTGCTGTCAGCTCCCTCAAAGCCAGTTACAGAAACATATTCCTTCCTTATGCTCCTGAATAGAAAATCATTCCCTGCTGCTGACAGTCTCTCCCTCTCTGTGCAGAGTTTTGCTGAGGTTTGGGCAAGGCAAAGAGAGAAGCAAGTGCTGCCCTGGAGAAACCATCCCAAGGCCTGTGGCTGCTGATTACTTTGATACCTGATGTAAGGAAACACTCATTTTATTGATGTGTGCTGGACCAGGAATGGTTCAACAGCCAATTCCTGTTCTGAGGGGATGCCATAAACTCCCCACATCCTCCTGTACAGTATTGGAGGGGAGTTTAGTTGGGGTCAACCCAGAGGTGACACACAGAGGAGACGCAGGGAGTCACTAAACTCCTCCAGACCCACCTACCTTCAGCCCTTTCAGCATTTGGTAGACCAGGTACTGGATCTTTTCATCACTGAATTCATGTCCCATGATCTTTTGTAAATCTGTCCGCATGTATGGCATCACCAGGTAGCTAAAAGGCAGTAAGACAAGGCCCTGAGTCTGGACGAAAAATGCAGGGGAGCAGGCTACCCTTGTTCTCACTTGGTTTGGTTTTTCTGGCTGTGTAAGGAAGATGAGTTGTTGTGACTGTTCCTGGCTAACTAGCACATCCTACAGAGGAGTTGGAATTTCAACCTGTTTTAAAAATTTCTCTTTCTCCTCCTTGGAAATCAGATATCTGATGTCAAGTAAGAACAAGGATCTTCAGGATCCTGAATTAGTTTAGACCTCAAATGAAATTCAATTTTGGACAGCCTTTCACCACCCAGGAGCTGAAACATCTCACACAGCAAAGCAGCTGCATTGGCTCCCAAATTTGTCATTGTAATGTTCTCTAGCCCTGCCTCAGAAGACAATATCCAGCTCCTTCAGTACCTGCCTGCTGAGGCTGCTAATTAATTGATGGTCTTCCTGCAGGAACTGCTCTGAGAACCTTCACATGCTCTTCCTGCAGGCTGCTAACCTCAGCCATCAGCCAAACCCCAAACCCAGTCACACTGCTCATCTGCAGTGATGGGGAAGGAAAAAGGACTTGTCCAATGTGATCATGAACATGGAGGGAAAATGCCAAAAACATTAATTGATAAGAGCCAGAATCGAGAGGAAAAGAAGGACAGATCTTTCAAATTCTAAGTTTAATTGCCCTGAGGCCTGATGAACGATAGTATTCCCATTCTGAGTGCAGCCCCTTAGCTCAGCAGTCACACAGTGCTAGCATGGATCACCCTCTGTGTGATGCACCATGGAATGTAACACATCCTCATTGCACAGCTTGGTCTGTGCTGCTGTGGTGTCCCAGCTGGGAGCAGGGCTGGGATCTGTTTACGTGTTCTGGGTGTGTCAGCCATGGGAGCTGAGCTGTGCTCCTGGTTCTCTGCGTTATTTGGGGATGCCTGGATTCTAGTCTGCTTCCTTTGCACCTCAACCCTCGCTGTTATGCTGCTGCTAAGACACAGCTGTCTTGGAAAATAGTTAAGTCTACACAGAGCAAACAACTCCAGACTTACAAGTCCTGGAACCCCTGGTAGGAGGCAGTGGAGGTGAAGACATCAAGCAGCCCAATGACCTGAGGAAGGAGAGAAGCCCACATTTAAATCTGGAAAACAATTGCTGTGCACATGGCACTCATCAGCTCTCCACTGGCACATGCACGTGGGTGAACACAGAAAATTCCATCTGAGGAACCCAGGGACTCCTCACTGATGCTGCATAAATGTTTTCCCTCTTACTAATACCTGGGCTCACCCATTATACACCTGCTCCATCCTGGGCACAGCAAACAGGTCACAGGTAAACCCTGAGACAGCCTGCACATACCAATGTCAATTAAAACACAGGTGATGCCACCAAAAGGACTTGCTCCCAGGTGGCAAGGAAACACCTCTTGTGTCAGCAGGAAGAGGAAAAATGAGCACTCACATTGTCATGCTGCATGTGCTTCAGCAGCATCAGCTCTCTGTAGGCTCTCTTGGCAAAGATCTCTGACTGGAATGGGCGGCACAGCTTCTTGATGGCCACTTTCTCCCCCGTCTTCTTGTCTATGGCTGAACTGCAGCAGGCAAAGAAAAAACCATTCTGGTGTCAGTAGTATGTTTGAACAGATTCTGCAACCCCACAGGTCATCTCCTAGAGAAGAGTTGATTCCTGTCCTTGCAGAAGGACAGCAAAGAAAGGTCCTTTGAGGAGCTCAATGGAGCTCTGCACACAGAGCCCTGTGTGGCTTTGGGCAGCCTGTGCTCTTTGGGGGATGAGGTGGGACACCAAGAAAAGCACAAGTGGCTCATCTTTATTCTCTTCAACCTGCAGAAATGAGCTGGAGGTAACAGAGCTGAGAGAAAAGGGAAACACAGATGGTCAAAGGTCAGAATTAGTTCTAACTCTGCCTTCTCCTTCCTTAATGCACGGAGATAAGGGAATAAAGATATGGCAATTTCTGCTTTGCCGTCTGCTTGGAGGTTGTTGTATTTTAGGGCAGGCCAGCTGCATTCACTGTATTCTGGAGCAAAGACTGTGGATGTCACATGTTGAAAGTGCTGCTGCAATTAATCCTGCTGTGTTCAGAATTCTTGATTACATATTTGCTTCTGTGTAAGAGCAGGTCTGGCTGAAAATGAGACTCTTCTCTGGAGCTGATGAAAACCTGGTACAGCAGCCATTGCTGCAGGCATTGTTATGCTGTGTTGTTCCTGCTGGTCACATTGGCTGTTTGCAGCTGGACACGACAATCCTGTGACAGCTCCTCTCCCTCTGGAGGCTCCTTGCTCAGATTGCCAAGGAGGGAAGGGAGGTCCTCAGACAGACAGGAATTCATGGTTCTCAGTGGTGTTTTCCAGGGGTGTCTCAGCCCTTCCTTGACCCCTCCCAAGAGGCAAACATGAAAAAAAAGATTTTTCCTGCTAAATCCCACTGTGGATTCCCAGAGTAATTCCCACTGGTTCAGAAATCCCTATCCCATCTCCCACAGGAACAGAAGAGCTGTAAATCATCATGTTCAATCCCATGGCTTCCAGCTGCACCCTCCAGCCTTGCACTGACAAATATCGAGTCAGGAGAAGCAAAGCAAGTGCAGGAACAGCTACACAAGGCAGCTGAAATGCTGAAGATGCTGTAGGGTGTCCTAGGAGGACTCTCAGTGAGGTTTTGTATCCGTTCCAGGACTTCAGCAGATGTCAGCAGAGGGGACAGCACTGCATAAAATTTTTGGAGGAGCCAAAAAAATGAGAGGAAGGGACTCAGACCAGGGAGTCAAACTGCAGAATCCAAGGCAGATTTCCCAATCTGAGGGTGTCCTCCTGGCTGCTGACCTACAGAGCATCTAACCCCAGCACCCAACACAGACAGTGCTGGTTACAGCCTTGCCACAATCCCAGCCCAGAGCTGATGCAGCCGATGCAGCTGGGAGAGCCCCGGTGCTCTCCCCAGCACAGATTCAGTGAACAGATTTAGTCTGGGCTGACCTCGGGCAGGCAGAGCTGTGTCCCTGCCTTGGCTGGCAGGACCAGCGGTGGAGGGGTCAGAAGATTCTTCTTTCACAGTCACACTCAGCTGGAAGCCAAATCCCTACAGATTTTGGCAAATTAAAAAGGGCAGAATCAAGCCTTTGCTGTTTCTCCTGAGTTACTTTCTCAGCTGCTCAAGAAGGTGTAAGAGCCGCTGCTGCAGAACGCTGCAATAGGAAATTTTCCCAGCAATTCCCAGCAGAGGACAGCAAATCCTAACTCCACATTTCTGCCTCAGCTTTGTACAGCAATCAGCATCGAGCCCTCCCTGCTGAGCTCTGTCCATTCAAAACCACCACGCACCCCCGGGCTGCTTCAACCTCCCTTCTAGAGAGCTCCAGAGCAGCCCAGAGTTTTACAGGGACCAGTAAAGATTTCTTTTGATGTTTGTTTTTTTTCGGCTGGGCAGGGAAACTTGAAAGGATTTCTCTCTTCTTCTTCTTCTTTTTTTTTTTTTTTTTTTTTTTGTCCTGTCTTTATTTTTCTTCCTGATTTTCTCTGTGATAAAAATCAGAGAACACTGTACAAATATAAATTAAAAGTCAAGTCTAATCCTGCCTGATTTTGCAGGACTTACTTAAGAATCTAAGAGGCATAAACACATCTGGGCAGCCAAGTGAGTGCCCCCATGTAAATTGGAAGCTGGAGGAAAAGGACAAAACCTGGACACCAGGGTTTCAGGATTAGTGCCAGTGGCAGGCCAGACTTTGCCCAACACCTATGAAAACGGACACACCTTTATTTTATTTTTTTTTTTCATTTATTTTTAGCTCAGCATGTTATGAAATAAGGGCTCTGTTCAGATACTATCAATGGACTGTTTCATATTTAACCTTTCAGGGTTGCCCATGTCTGGTTCGTCAGTGCAAACCCAGCAATTTCTGCCTTGTGCTTGCTCTTGCTTCAGGCACCTTTGCCTGGCTGAATAATTAACAGCAGTTCCTGCTGCTCTTGTAGGCTGGGGTTTATCATCAGCCATGAAGGAAGTCCCGGTCTGTTACTGATCCTGGTTTGCAATAATTTCTATCCACTTTATGATTTCAAACTGGAAACTGTATCAGGGCGGGGGTTGTATTGTCCATCTGCTTCAGCTGCCTGGGACTGAGCAGCAGGGACGCCCTGTTCCAGCTCCCACCTCTGCAATCACAGACAAATCTCTTGCAGACACCCAGGTATTCCCCCGCCTCCCGCCTGTGCTACCAGAGCAAGCAAGAGTCCAAAGCAGCTCAAACCCTGCCTGACCCCAGTGCCGAGGTGACGCTCGGCTGCCCTGGCACCCCTGCCCTGTCCCCTCTCTGCCCACCCTGGGGCATTTTCTTCAGGCAAGCGAGCGTCCAGCTGGACAGGAGACAGCCTGCCCCCATCCCACATGCAAATGCCCTTCCTTAATGGAGGGGTTCTGTCAAACGCCTCCTCGTTTCCCCCCCGGCCCGGAACTCCCAACGCCCCAGCCCCGGGGCGCTGCCAGCAGGACCCCACTCACCAGACGGAGCCGTAGGCCCCGGAGCCCAGCGGGTGCAGGGATGTGTATCTCCTGGGCAGCTCCCAGAGCGTGTTGTTCACCTCCTGTCTGTAAAAGCCTCTTCTCCTTGCGATGTTCATCGCCCGGCGGGTGTGGGACAGCCACCCCCCCAGAGTAGTGGAGTACGGGAGGGCTTCTGGAGTGAGAGCGGGACAGGGACGCTTCCTGCGCTGGTGAAAAAGGCTCTAGCGAGTTTCCTTCTCTGTTCTCAGCTGTTGCGAGCGTGAAGGGACATGTCTTTGGGCCCTCCTCCCTCCGCCTCCACATTGGCAGAGGTGAGGCATCAGGTTTCCTGACACGCCTCGGTGTTGTACAGGTGCCTCTGGGCTCTGCTGCAGGAGGGGAGCAGCCAGCCCCGCTCGGGCACGCCTCTGGCAGCCCCTGTCATCCACAGCTCCCGCTCTGCTGCTCCATCAGCCCAGAAATATCCTCACGGGGCTCGGGCAGGGGCTCGTGAAATCCCTCCTCCAAACGAGGGGATGAGTAAGGACTCGCCGAGCCGGGGAATCCGAGGGACAAGCCACAGACACATCGCGTCAGGCACGCAGGGGATCCTCTCGAAGCCGACGGACAGCCCGTGATAAAGGACACCACGGGATCACATCGATGGCGATTTTCTCCCGAGGCCGGATTCCCAGCAGCGTGGGGAGGTGCTGAAAGTAGGCTGAGGCTCTCCAGTGACTGCTGCGAGGGGTTCCAGGAGCAGCTGTGGGATGGGAACAGCCCCAGAATGGTTTGTGCCCCAGGCTTTGCTGGGCGCGGTTTCATCTCCTGCAGCAGCTCTCAGCCCTTCCCGGCTCTTCTCGGACAAAGCAAAGCCCGTGGTCAGCGCCGTGTCTGTGACCCAGCAGCCCACGAGGACCATTCCTGGTGAGCAGAGAGCTCCTCACCATTTCTCTCCAGCACCAGGAGGCTCAGGTGGGGCTCCCACACAGGAGCTGCATCCTCCCCACTCCCCAAAGGAAGTGACTAAGCCGAGCCTTACCAAGCCAGCCTAGCTGCTTGCACAGTGTTCTACCCCAGCAGCCCTCCACCGTGCCCAGAGCCTCTGCTCCTTCCATACAGGGCACCTGCAAATGTGTTCCTACAGGAAAAGCACAACTGGGGGCAGGGAAAATTCTCTGTGCCTGCGTTATGTGCTACCACTGCATTGGCTCTTTTGCTCTGCAAGCAGAGCCTGCTGTTCATAAACACAAACTGGGACAAGGGACCCTGGCAGTATCTGTGTAATCAGCCCTGGCTGCAGCAGCACAGCCCGGAAATAATCCAGAGCTTGGCTGGGTCTATAAATACACCTGTGAGCAAGAGGTGTCACAGCAAAAGCTCCTGCTCCTTAAGCAAAGGTGTAACTCCTGGGTTATTTGATGAACACAGCCCTTGCTCAGCTGCTGCTGCACACACAGGCAATCAGCACCCAATTAGGGAGCCCTGAATAGCTGGGGCAGGTCTGGGCTGTACTGAGATGAGTTAACTCCAGTGACCAAATCAAACAGGAAACTTTAGAATGGTGGAAAAAAAGGACAAGAAGCCCCATGGCAGCAGAGTCAGCCTCCAGGCACCTTGTTCCCTCCCAGCCATCACACCCAGGATCCCCCACAGCACAGCAGAGAAATTCACACCATGCTAAAAACTCAACACTTCAGTGCAAAAGGTTTCCAAGTACCAGCAGTGCAGTAAATCTGAAAAATAGATTTTATTTTTAACCAGTGGTATTGTGACATCTTATCTGGCATAACCAATTACAGCAAAATCCATGGATAGAAACAAAATAGCAGATCTCTGCTTTTGGGTGCAGCATGGTGCCCAGGCAGCTGAGCACAGCACGGCACTGGCAGCAGGGAGTTTGTGCCCCAGGGGCTCCCTCAGAGGACAGACTCCAATGAACCATTCCCACTCACACACACAGACACACGCACACACACAACACCGAGAGTTTTTAAAAATCTTTAGCAATATTTCCGCATGAAATCACACTGTAGCATCTACACAGAAAATGGCTGATAAAAATAATCTTGCTGTAGGTTTACATAGTATATCTACATTTTTATTTGAATACCCAGACTGCTGGCCCAGCAGAAAAGGGAGGTTTTTTGTCTTGATTTTGTTGGGCTGTGAAGAGTTTTATCCTAGAGCACAACAGAGCTGCTCTCTTCATCTCAGCCCAGACCTTTATTGAACTTTTGGCCTGAAGAGATCACTGGGAAGTAGCCTAGGAAGAATCAATGGCTTTGTCATCCATGTCCCATCCCTTTGTGCTGCCTCTTCAAACATGGGGCAAAAACACTACAAAAACGCTCTCTGCCCCACAGGTAACAAGAATACAAAATACTGCAAAAGCCTTTCTCCTCACATACACTGATACATTGCCCACACAGGATGCCTGCAACAAATTAAACTCTAAAAATGCCTCCTCCAGAGGCCCTAAAATTGGGCTCCTGAGTTCCCCAGCTACAGATGGAGCACACAAAGATGCTGAGAAACCTCCCTCCTGCCAGTCTCTAACTCTGGGCACTTCACTCATGCAGAGTCCTGGAAAATACAAAATATTTGAACCATGTTTGTATTCAAACATACTCCCCTTTCTCATGTTTCCTCGGGCAGAGATCAACCTGCTAAGAAATAGCCAAGAAGCTCTTATGTGAGAGGATAAAAAAACTTCTAGTAAATGTTAGTTTTATGTATATAAATATTTGTATTTATAGATATAGACAGTGAAAGGGTGATTGTGTGTTTATGCATGCTTATTTCTTTGCTTTGGGTTCCAATACTTCTAAAAAAAATCTTTTCAGGAAATAACTTAAGTTCTGGCACAAGATACTACAGTCATTTCTTTAAAGAATGTTTTTTACACTTGATCTCACAAGAAACCTTTCCACCCAAGCTCTCCTCCTCTGCAGAGAGAAGGTCAGAACAAAGAAAAAGGTGCATGTTGCTCTGTTGTTGGACAGGGCATCCTTCCCTCGATGAAGCCTCTAGGATGGCAGGCATTTCACAAGGAGCTGCAGCACAGGAGGAAGGGTGCTGTGATTTTATGGCACTGCCTGAGGTACTCAGCAAACGTTTCACTGATGACTGAACTGCCCCCAGTGCCATCCCCAAAAAGTAAGGACAAAAATCAAGCAGCTCTACATGCACATACAGCTACAACATGCAAAAACACACCACCTTGTAGGGAACAGAATGCACAAACGTGTGGCTAGCAAGGATCTTCCCCAACCTCTGGCTCCTGGGAGATAATGCTGAGAAGCCTCAGAACAAGAGGAGGAGGAAAGTGAAAAAACACAGGAATACCCAATCCAGGGGTTGAAGTTGTTGCCTCAAAATTACTTCCCAATTACATTGAGTTCATGCCTCGCTACCTGGGAGCCTTCACTCTCAAGAACAGTGGGTCAGATTTCCACCCCAGACTTCCTTTCCCCTCTCTCCCCATTTATTTAAGGCACAAACATATTTACAGTTTCAAACAACATCTTTCCATGTTCCAAGAATCAGACACCAGAAGGTCTCTACACTCTGCTGCACCAGGAAGATCTGGATGTAAATCACACACCTGGCATTGAACAAGGACATCCCCCAACCCCACCTTCAGTCCTGAAGAAAACTGAGGACTCTCTAAGCCTATAAACCAGCTTTCATTCTTTTTGAGGTTACTCAGTTGTAGGAGAATTGATAAATGGCAATGATTGCAACCAAACTGTCACTGTCACCCTCCTCACCTCACCCCAGCAGTGCAGACTGGCGGTGCACTGTAACTCTGGAAGAACTAAGTGCAGTCAGAACAGGTCTCCAGAGGCTTGCCCCAGGCTGTACACAGAATACAAGAGCATGCAGCATGTTTACATAGACTCAGCTTCCTTCCCTCCCCCCTCCCTCCCCAGTTCAACACACACAAAACCCCTCCACTAAGGAGAATATTGTTGTGATGAGGCACTTGAACGATAATTGGAGAGTCCCTATGAAAAGGCCTTCCCTTCACAGTGAAGTGGGACAAACAGAAGAGAGCAGTTTCTCAGGACTCCATCTCCTCTTGGTCGAGCGGGGGTGGCACAAAGCTGATTACTTCATCATAAGTCAGGCCTGGGGGAGAAGTGGGACAGAAACTTAGCAGCAGGACTATGACAGCACTACCAGACACACCTTCATGCAAGAAAACCTGCAACAATCTCAAGTGTTCTGACAGCATTTTAAACAAAAAGTATTGTTTAATTAAGCCAAAGAAGAAAAGGATGGTTACACTGCTCTCAGAGACCAATATACACAATAAAAGATACTTCCAGAGCATTGAGGAGATGTAAGTGAGTTTGAAAACAAGGATATGTTTGTGTGCTCCTAGCAGTAATTAGTTACCAGGGACTGTGCTAAATATGCACACAGCATGGTGTAAGGACAGAATCAACAGGATGCCCACATTTTTATCACTTTCTGCTGTGCCTCTAACCATGGCTTAGCTGAACCTCAGCTCATGGGATGGAGAGGAGACTGAGGGGAGACTCAGCAAGGTCTGAGAGGGGCAGCTCCAATCTCTGTGAGCAGTGACAGCACCCAAGGGAGCAGCTGGAGCTGGGTCAGGAGGGTTGGGTTGGATCTCAGGGAAAGGTTCTTCCTACAGAGGGTGCTGGGCACAGCCCTGAGGCTGCCAGAGCTCCAGGAGTGTTTGGACACTGCTCTCAGGGATGCACAGGGTGAGATTCTGGACTTGTACAGGACCCCTGTGTAGGGCCCGGAGTTGGACTCCATGATCCCTGCGGGTCCCTTCCAACTCAGGCTATTCCATGATTCTACAACCACAAGAGAAGCTGTCTCTCCTCTGCCCCAGACTCACTTTTCCACTCTTCAATCTCAAGCTCTCTGCTTTCAAAGGACTGGTCATAGGGGTCTGCCACGGGTTCATCGTCGGGGTCGTGGTACTGGGCGAAGTAGGCGTGGGCCAGCGCCTCGGCGGCCGTGATGCGCTTGTCCGTGTCCAGGACCAGCATCTTCTCCAGCAAGTCCACGGCTGCAAGAGCACCAGACACAGAGGATCTCTCACATCAGCTGGGTGACTCTACTCTGAAATGTTAAAGCTTCTAAAAGCCCAACACAGATGAGGAATCTGTAGTTTCTCAGGACCCACCATCATCCAGCATTTTGTTCCTCTTACACCCTTGGCCCACACGTTCTTCATACACATAACCCTGTTCTGCACTACTCCTAGAGCCAGAACAAAGCTTTGGGAGTCTCCAAAGGACAGGACATGCTAGCTTCAGTCTCAGGAAAATTCAATAAACAAGTCTTACCCAGGGGATTGGCACCAATAAACACGTTTTCAAAGTTCATTTTCGGCATGTAAGACAAAGACTGGATGTAGTTTCTTGCCTGCGGAAAGAAATGCTCTGTTGAAGTATCAGACAATATCCAGCCAGCAAGATCAAGTACTTTTCAACCATCCTGAAGCACAGGTTATTATAGTCTGTCTCCTTGCTTACTCTGACACCTACTAAGCACATCAGCATTACCCTGTCCCAACTAAGGCACTCAAGACAGTAGAGGAAGAGCTGACATCACTTGTGGCAAAGTAAGATTGGAAAGCAGAGAGGCGCAGGAGGAGCTGAGCCCCTGTGTCCCAGCAAGGCTGGGTGCAGCCTGCTGAGCTTTGCTGAGCTGCACAGCACAGCACACAATGCACAACCAGCTCACAGCCAGGCTCTCCCAGTCTCACACATCTGTGGTTGAGCACACACTGTCCAAATCTCACATCTTCCTTTAGTACAGAAGTCTCGCAGAAGAGCAGGTAGTTAATTGCCCACCCCATGCCACATGCAAGCATTTCATTCACAGACGTGGTGAACACGGAGTGAAGCCCTGCCCTGCACACCCCCTTCCTCTCTCAGATCTCACCTCGTGGCTGGGCATCCTGTTAATGAGATAGGCAGGGGGCGTTCCCGTCAGACGCATGATCTGCTGAAGCTGGTTAATATCTTAAGTGCCTCGTCAAGGGCTTTGTTAAAAACAGTGCAAAAACCATTTCAAACAGAACACAGTCGCATACAAAAGCATCTCTTCTGCAAACCACAAGGCAAAAGCCATACAGGCAGGGACCGCTAATTTTTTCAACTACCTGTGAAATGTTCAGCAATTTCATGAGTGAACACTTAAAGCAATGGAGAATCACTGCTCAGTTGGTAACTGCCAGTACAGAAAGTATTTCTGTCCAAGGGAAGTAGCATTACACTCCAACGAGGTTGTGTTCACATATCCCAGCAGTTTTAAGCCATCAGAGTAGACATTTCCTTTGGCTGAGGCTACTCCACAAAACTTTCCCTGAGCTGTGCAGCTATACACAGCTTCAGGAAAATGAACAAAAATGAAAACAGAAACAAAAACTCTACCCTCTGCACTGGTTACCAGCTTTTTTTCCCTCTTGCTGCATAGAAAGTGCTTAAATTTCTTGTGGTGCAAAGTGAAACTGGCTCACAACTGACACCTTCTGAACAGCCGAGTGCCCTTTGATGTGGGCTGGGTGACAGAAGGCATTAAATGCAAAATTAGCAAGACATTAGCATCGCATAAAACAGAGTTAGCAAGTATCAGTGAACAGGGAAAGTGAGAGTCAGTCAAGTAATGCAGCAGAAAACCAGAATTTGTTATAGTGGCACACGCAAAACCATCAAACACTTAAGAGTTTTGCTTTCCCCATACAATGGATAAAGAGTGGAAACAGTATTTTACTGCCTTTTTTTTAAACAGACTCGTTTCAGACCTGGATAAAAGCAATTATCATTTTTATTGTGCAATAATGTATAAAAAAAGACCCACTTCAACTTACACACGCAAATTAATCTTCGGCTTAATTTAGTCAACCTTCCATCTTATGTCTCTTGCTAATCCCCTGTACTTCAAACACCAGAGTAACCTTAAGGTCAGTTCACAGGGCAACCAAATCAATTCAGGATTATTCAGCTCTAATCTCTCCAAAGTTGGAACATCCCAGGTGTTTTACTTTGGTTTTTACTTTTTACCTTGGTGGGATATTCAGCAAGTTGACCAATTTATTCAATTTGCACTGCACATCCCTTCAGCAGGTGCTATTCAAGGCTAATCTCACATTTGTATTTACAGTCACTGTTACAAGAACATTAAGCTGCAGCACTACATAATCTTCTCACCACTTTCCATAGCTCTGATCCTCTGCTGCAGCTCACGAACAGCAGTGGCCTCAGTGCTCACTGTGCATTCACCTGCTCCTCCCTAGCTCTGATTTATTCACTCCTCCTTCAGGAGCAGGTAGAATTAAAGGCCATTTCACACTGGGTTTGCTCAAGTTCACAATTCACGATTCCTACAGCACAGCAGGCGGCTGGAAATGGAGGTCACCCTCCCAAAGTGACTGCAGGAAACCTTTTTGGTGCTCCCTTGGTAAAAGGGCCCCATGCAGCAAAACCCACATGGCACAAGTGAAGAGCAGACTCTGCTGTGTGCCCTGGAACAGCTGCTACAGAAAGGCACCTAAAAGGCATTTTCTGCTACAAAAACAAAGATATGGCAGCAGTGTTTCAGAAATTAATCACACCACAGAAGGGACTGTGTGTGTTTAGAGGATAACACACCTGCTCCTATTTAGAAAGATCCCTGGGTATGCAATCTGGAGAAATAATAACTGAGACAAGCCTCAAGCTCTTAGCTGTGAAAAATACTTCCCCAGTAACACCTGATGGTACAACAGATCACAAAGCATAAACCCACAAACTGAGAGAAAAGTCACGAAGCCGTAAAATGAGAATATGGAAGGATGAAATCATATCATGGGCAGAGGTAAGAGGAATAAAGATCAGATACACAAAGCATAAGAACTTAAAGCCATCCAAGAGCAAAGAATTACAAAGGAAGAAAAATAACAAAAAATAAATCCCAACACATTCTACAGATAAGACTACAGGAGAACAACACACAAACTTGGGACTTCTGAAAGGGCAGATATTACAATCAAAGTGTAAACTCACAGACTCTGAGGAGATTTTCTTCAAAAGCTCAGGCCCTGGGGTTCCAACGAGTCTCAAAATGAGCTTCAACTGATCAATATCTAATGATGGACCATAAAGGAAAATGCTGGGAGAAATCAAAATGAAAAGCGCAACACATCACCCTATTAATGCTGAAAATTAATTCTTGCCAAGGCCTTGACTGAAAAGCTATTTTAGACAAACCATATTCATTCCTCTTGTTACAACTGAATATAACTGAGCTCTCTCTGTATCAGACAGATTGAACATCTTGTCTACAGACACCCCACATGCATGGAATTGGGCACTGCATCCTGAACTATTTTGGAGCAGAAATCTTTAGCCCCACTGGCAAAGGCTGAACTTCCATGCTCCCTTCACCCTCTCAGGCCCCACACCAAGCTGCAGTTCACAGGATTAGGTTGCATTAGTAACAGCTGAAGTAAAGCAGAAGGCTGCAAATGGTAGGCACTCGTATTAAGAGGAAAGTCAAGGATTTTTGTGAACACCTTCCAAGCTCATTCAGCCACTTCTAAAGCTCAGGAGGTCAGGAAACAATTGGACCCTGCAGCATCACTTCCCCATGGGCACCCCCTGGCCACAGCCAGGGCAGGGGGATCAAGCACCTGAACCTCCCTTCTGCCCTCCAGACCTGCTGCAGCAGCAGGGAGAAACAGAGCAGGGCTCAGGTTTAACACAGGTCTGTGGAGAGCTCTCAGGATGGAGCACTGCAGATGCAAAGAAAGTTTAACCAGGACCAGAGCTCCCAGTCTGAGCTGTCCCCTTTAACAAGGCCTAGGTGACAAAACACACAATTGAGGGGGGGAATCCATCAAAGACACTGGTTCATGTCTAAATCTCAAGACACTAAGATGACACAAAGAATCCTTTTTAAAACCATCAATGCATAATCTCCCTTCTTCCCTGAATTATCCTCCACAGAGATTTCAGACTGTCCATAATGTTTATATTTGCCTTTAAATTTATACCAAAGTAGTTACACAAATCTTTTTGCCACTTGTTTTCTGGGACCGATTCCCTCCTGATGGCTGAAGATACAGCTGCAGTTCCTTCCTGGAGTATCTGTTAATTTGACTACTGCAAGAACTGCAAGAACTGCCACCTGTTTAAAAAACCCTAGAAAACAACACAGAGTTCCTGCAATATTGGCAAACTCTGTATGAAGGGAATCACCAATGCTTTGCTAAGACCACCATCTTTTGAGGTAAACTTTGGTCTAAAGTTTTATCGAGCAAATTAATTAAGAGCTCTGGAATCAGCACTTGGTCAGAACAGCTGAATTAATTTTTCATTTGTAAAGTTACTTGGCAAACTTCTAGCTACTCAAAACACTCAAAATCTAAGAGTAAACCCAATATGTAGTTGGATTTAGCACAGCTGAATTGCCAACTCTGAAGAGTCAATGCTTAAAATGAGATAGAATATGCACTGCTCTAGGAGAATCAGCAAAGGGCACTCTACTAACCACAACTGGCTCATGTCAATTGGATTTTCTTCTGAGCTATTTAAAACAGTCCTTACTTCTTGCACTTATTGTGCAAACAGCAGCTGAAGTGCAAATTTTAAGAGTGCTAACATGCCACAGCTCATTTTCAATATTTAAGTTATTTAAAGGCATTGAAAAGGCTGTGCACTGGTGTGCCAACAATATTGCTGCCCTGTTTGCTAGTGGAAGACACTTCTCAGACAAATAAGAAAAAACACAGACTATGGAACTGCTGCTGCCTAAAGCCAGCCCTGCTTCTGGTTTTAGGCCTGCCATCTATAACCTGCAGCATTCCTCAACTACAGGGCCCAGCACCTCCCAGAGAAATGAGCCACAAGCAATTAAAGACAGGAAAGAGATTTAGTAAATACAAAGCAGAAGAAAAACACCACCACATGTGCATGGGGAAGGAAAGCACAGCATGCAAACCCCAAGTGCCACCTTCAAGGTGCTCCCAAGGACTGAGGAGGGATTCTAAAATTCAGAAAATAACCTGCTATCAACCACCAGCAGCAAATCTCACAAGTTGTAACAGCTTATCCAGGCAAAGCAAAGTTCCAAGTTGTTTTAGCTGCCATCACAAGCAAGAACAAGGTGTATCAGAAGAATATGTAATTTCAGACTCGTTAGTTATCATGGGAGTTTCATAATACTGAATAAAAACAGTAAAAAAAACACTCTCCAGAGTTTAAGGGAACACAAAACATACAAAAATGCTAAACTAGTACAAGAAATAGGTAGATATTCTTATTTTTACTTTATATTATTTTGTGCAAGTCAAATATTCAAACAAAGTCAACTTTCCTGCTTATTTGTATGAATCATTCACATTCAGAGCTGTAAAAGTTTAATATATGTGTTTAAAAGAAACTGATCTTGGCAACAGATAAAACAATACCAACAAGAAAGCCTCAGCTAAGCCTCCCATTCACAGAAAATGTTGAGTTGGAAGGGACCACAAGGATCAGAGTCCAATGCCTGAAGGACTCTTGATTTCCAGCACCTCACTTTTTGCTTTTTGGTCTCTGATTCCTTTCCCACAGTCTTGATCCCCTTCTCCAGCTCCTGGCAGAGATTTCACCACCAGTGTTAGAAATCCATCTTTCATCCAAATGCTTCTACCCATAGATTACAACAGGAATAATTCAATTACCTTACTTTCAGTTGTAAATTAGAAGTAGTTCAGCAATTCTGCAGAGATAAGCCCAAATTAATCACAGGGTTTTTCCTAAGAGTATCTCAGTTCTTGCTCTAAGTCAATGACAGCTGTGGTTAGAATCTCTGCAGATTCAGAAGTTTAAACTCAACATTCATTTATCAGAGGCACAATCATCACAGACAGCACTGAAGATCCTCATTTCAGAGCCCAACATTTTACTTACCTGACTAAATGAACTTACAGCTTACCTGCACTGAATGGGTGCATCCCCAGGCTCTACAGAGAAACATGGGAGGGACTGTAAATGACATCCCAGCATTGCTGCCCAATCCTTGCTGAAAGGGACCAACACTTCCAACAAGAGAACCATCTCAACAGGGGGATGATCATCCTGAGAAGCCATTACAAATTCTGTCACTCTAATTTTGGAAATGTAAGGCTACACAGTTGAGAAAATTTACATCTTGAGACCAAGAAGCAACAACTACTTCAAATGTTCAGCTGTCAAACTGGAGCAATTTCCAGCAACACAAAGCCCCATTGCTTCCAACTGCTCAGGGAATTTTCTAGAACTGCAGTGGATTTGGATATATCACATCCTTGGCTACTGGACACAAGGCAAACATACCTTGAATTATTCATGTTAATATTAACTCCAAAGTCAGTAAGTCAGCAATTGTACAGTGACACTACAGGAGGAACAAGAGCCTCTGCAAATCTGTGCATACAATGAAATTAAGAGCCCAGAACTACCCAACAGGATCTAAACCTGGAAAACCCCTTCAAGTCTCTCCTAAAGTAATGCACATGTAAAGATTTCAATGAGCCCTCCAAGACAGGAAGAAACTAGAACTGACTTAATTCTGCTTGTTGTCCTTAGATGCCTGCAAACCTGGAGTGAAAGCTGCCAGCCAGGGTCCTTTCCAATCCTTGGGTCAGAGTTCCAAGCACAAACAAGATTCAGAACCAACCCTGCTCCCCTTTTAGTTTTAACCTCATGATGAAAAAGCACAAACACAGAAGCACTGGAAGAATTACAGTACTACAAAGTTGTGTCTAAGATAGGAAAGGATTTGGTCTGTTTTTCTTAAATCTTAATCTCAGAACAGAAAGAGCATTTAATTAAAAGGCATTACTGCCATTTGCAAATGAAATTGAGCATTTAAAGTAAATCATCACAAGCATCTGCTGGGAGACATAAATGCATGAAGTACCTTATTATGATAAAGCAAATAAATTAGTTCCTAGAAGTACACTTCATTTTGCATTGCAGATATCAGTGGCTCTAATTTACAGCTAAGAACAGAGTTGGAGAAACTCCTTAGACTTGGAAGAGTCACCATTTTGTTCAATTCATAAAAACCACAAAATAAATCAAAACCATGAAGCATTTCTTACACGTTACAAATCCTATTACAAATATTTTAGTTGCAAGCATCAAGTTCTTTAAAATCTGAAGTGTCACTGTTGCTAGGGTTAAATAATGGCAACAGCTTAAAGGCTTTTGCTTTGTTTGAATGAACAATTCTTGATATCTCAGTCTTTCTTAAAAGAAACCAAAAAAAAATCTGTCCAAACCAACCTACACATGCTGAATCAACAGATAAAAATACACCAGCTTTTGTTTAATTCAGTTTCTGCATCTGACAAGAGAAAAATACAGCAGAGATGACTACACAGCACAGTACAACAAATTCAGAGAGAAACGATGAGATGGAGACAAGCAGAAAAAGAGGAGAGGATAAAGTTAAAGCACACTGAAAAGAGGTGACACTGTGAAAGCTGGAATGAAAGCTTCTCCTCAGGAGGGAGTTTGGAACCCAGATGCTTTCTGAAGGTAAATAAACAGCAGGCAGCAATTCCAACACCAGCTTCCTTTTCATCAAGTGCTAACATACTGAAATTAACTGGCACAAATACTAACAAATTAATAAAAGTTATTAAAATGAACAGACTGTGGTTGAAATAATAAACTTTGGTAAAAGGTGGGCAATGTAATTTTCTCTGGCAAATGAAAGCCCAATTTCTAGGCAATGAAAAATCTTGCCAGTAGTAAATTACACCCCAATCTCGTGTGGCTGAGCAAAAATTTTAAGTGCAACGATTTGCATCAAGTCTCACTTCCAATTTCCTGGGGAAAATATGACCAAATCTCACAAAGTTGTCTCAAATTTGCCAAAGTGTCCTACCCAGCTCACTTTGATGAGGCAAAAAAAAAAAAAATTTTGGAAAGATCTTTTTCAGCGTTGGATTTTCACATGAATACAAGCACACTGTGAAAGAAGGTTCATAGTCAAGCATGGAAATGGAACCTAAACATTTCAGAGCAATTTTAATGAGAACCTTGGCACTAAAGAATCTGCACCCACTGCTTTCACAGCCAGGATACCTCCAGGAGAAAAGAAGAGAGGGCAGAAGGGAATCACATGTGCAAGAAACCTGAAGCACCAGAGGATTCTTGGCAAACATCCATGCAAGTATTAGCTAGAAACTCAACTAATCAATTTAAATAAACTTAAAGGAAAGTAACTGAAACAAAGAGTATATAAATCTAATGATGACAATAGACAATAAAGAGGAACAGATGTGCAGCAAAATCAAGAACTCATCTCTTTGTACTGTGAGTAAAAGAAGCCATTAATTCAAAAACAAACAAACAGAAGTCCATAATTAAACCCAGAACTTATTTTCTTGTCAATTATGTGAAAATGAAGATCTAATTTCAATTTCAAAAAAGAAATTACTTCTAAAGGATACGGTCTGTGCCAGGGAACAATGTTCTTCCAGTCAACAGCTCAGCCATAATGCATCCCACTGACCAAATATCAACTGAACAAAATAAAACAGAAAACAAAAGATGAGGCATAAAAATACAGCCTGAGCAGAACCATCCCAGCCAACCAGAGCCAACAACTCTGTCCTGAGACAGTCTCATGGCACTTTTTGTCATTTCTTCTGTCCTGAGACAGTCTCATGGCACTTTTTGTCATTTCTTCACACTACAGCTCCAGACACTCTCCTCAACCAGACACATCCCAGTCACTTATTTAAAAACCACTCTGCCAGGAAAAGCAGGGGATAAGTGCTGACAATATTTTGCTGATTGCAGTTTCAAAGGTTCAGATTCCTGGTGAATGCTATCACAATGATTCTTCACCTCCATCTGACAGAAAGTGGTTCAAGTACCAACTCCAAAACATAATTACCAAGAGTGCCAACTTATGCAGTCAAAGGGGGATGCATGTGCAAGGACAACCTCTTTTCTTCCCCCCTCACAATTCAGAAACTTGGCAGATGAGAGAACTCCCGTGCTGGCCAAAGGCATTACCTGTCTGGTTGTAGTGCATCCAGTTCAGCATGATCTCAGGGGCCCTGTACCACCGCGTGGCCACGTACCCGGTCATCTCATCGTCCGTGTGCCGGGCCAGCCCGAAATCCAGGATCTGCAAACACAGACACAGCCACTGAGGGCAACAACACCCAGCACAAACTACAGGCAAGCACTGGCTGGGGACAGGACAGCTGGGAGAGCTGCAAAACACATTGTGAAAGCAAATTTCACAAGCTGTGAGAAGACACCAGGCTAGAACAGACAATCAGAATTCTGGCTGGGTACCTTGTCTCCAAAACAAGTAAACACAAACTAAAGCTGTTAACTCTGCACTTCCATGATGATTCACTAAAAACACAGGACCACATACAAAAACCACATCCTTACAACTCTACAGCTGGGAAGCTGTATTACTTTTATTACTTTTATTAATATTATTACTTTTCTATGAAAGTATTTTCAGAAGGAATTGTTTTGACACTTAAGTTGCAAGGGACAATTCACATGGCACTCAAATCTCAAACAAATCAGATTTTTTAATTACATTACCTTTAGCTCACAGTCTTCATTAACAGCTAGGTTACTGGGTTTTAAATCCTAAAAAATGAAACATCAGCATTAATAGTGGAGTATGTGTTGTTTCACGAGTCTGAAGTAGGTAAAATTGTAAACAGAGATAAAAATACAGATTCTAACTGAGTGCAAATACTAACTTTGGATAAATTATTTTATCAGAGTCAGAAATCTCTTCTGCGGTTCTCAGAGGTGTCACATATAACCAAAAATGCAGAAAGGCAACACTGGTGCTGCATATTTGTATTTAAGATAAAAGCTAATTCACAAAGGAAAATTATGGATCTTGACAACCACCTTCCCTGTTCATTCTTTTTACTACTTAACCAAAAAAATTTATTTTCTCTGGTTTCTCTTGGGGCTATATTGTAAAAGTTCATGCTTCATTTTTTAAAGATATTGTTTCACTACAGGAAACAATCTTAGAATGAATACTCACCCTGTGTATTATGTCAGCTGAATGGATGTACTGTAAAATAAGATAACAAAATTTATGTAACAGTCCAAGCAGCCACCTCCTCATCTCTTCCCTGGAAAATACTGCCCTAGCCCAGCCCACACAATTCAGATGCTCCAGTCTGTCTGTGTCTGTGGGTTTCACCAGGTGGGTGTTCCAGTTTGCCTCTCCTTAGGAACACCCAGGAGTGCTGCCACACCAGTGGAACAACACAAGTAAACAAAACTGAAGAAATGGAAAATTCATTGCCAAAGCAGACCAGAGGGCATCACAGTTCATCATTTTCTACACTCTGCCCATAGGAACTCATAAAAATGATAGGAAACCTTACTGATGCAGAGCTCCAGAGAGGCAGAAGTGAAAGAACAATAATAAAACATTGTTCTACAATACTTTAGGGAAGTTATAGAAGCCCTATGCACACAGCTGAATCTCTGAGGGTGTAACATTCACCAGGAACTTCCACCCTCCATGGTGAGCTGTCCCCATCCAGGGAACACGGGGACACTCACCTTCAGGCCCCGAAGGATCTGGTAAATGAGAAACTGCACGTGGTCATCAGTGAGCTTCTGGCATTTCACAATGTTGTTCAGGTCTGCTCCCATGAGATGTGTCACCAAGTACCTGAGAACAAAAGCAAACACGTGGACTGTGAAGCAATCTCTTGAATAGGATTAGGATAAAAACTCCCTATAAATCTCCAGTAGCAGAGCTGACTGTCCCAAAGCACGTTGCTCAATGAAACATAGACCGTGACACTTGAAATAATGTAGCAAATGAATATAGTGATTCCAACAGCCCTGGGTAGTAAACCACAGCAAGTGAACAATTCTGACAAGTCCAATAGCTTAGGATATACTGGAACTTGTGCTGGAATTTGGGATTCTTTGTGAGTGATGACAGACAAATTAAAGAGACAAATATTTCTGTCATAACCTGGGAGGTGTAAGGAGATACAAAAGACATTTTGTTGCAATCTTCAGAGAAGTTACCTACACATCATTGAATTCTTCTAGTGATTTGGCAGGGGTGAACACATCCAACAAGCCAATCACCTAAAAAAGAAAATAGTGAAAAGCTGTGAAATATATTTATAGCACATTACGATACAGTTACTAAGATCCTTTGTGGCACTGAAGTATTTATTCCAGTAGATGTTTCATTTCCATCTGTTCAGTGTTGTGCTTCATGCAAGCTAACAAAGCCTCCTGGAACTTGCAAACCTGATGCAGACACACGTGAGAGCTCTGCAGCTCCATTTACTCCCTCAAATAAATCACCATGAACCAGATACTCTGATACCTTGGACTACTGCAAGCTTTGCAGTGAGCACGAGGGAAAAACCCACATGCACCAAGCAAAGAGCAAGGCTGATGGCTGCTCAGTGCAGCTGGGGCTGTCCCTGCACTCACATTTTCGTGCTTCATGTGCTTGAGCAGCCGCAGCTCCCGGTAGGTTCTCTTGGCGTGGATGATGGACTGGAAGGGCCGCGACAGCTTCTTCACCGCCACCCGCAAACCGGTCTTGGTGTCAAAGGCAGAGCTGCAACACAGAGCAGGCAAGTCATCAAATTACCTCTTTGGGAATGCCTTCAAATCCACACTTATTCTAGCAACACCATTTCTCCAGTGAAAGCCATTTCTCGGTATCCTGGTCCATAACCTGCGCGCCACCCAAAATCCTCACAATTTTACACAACTGTTGGTTTCTACAGAGAATGTTTAGAAGGTGAGTCTGTCCACACAGTAAAGGGAAATCTTGTAGAAAGAAAGAGAAATGTTTATGACTTTGCTGTCTGAAGTGCTCTTAAACATAATCATGCACTAAAACTCTGGAGAGAAGAGCACTTGTAAATACTATCACTATTCCTAAACATACTTTCAAACACCACACTTGATCACAAAATGCTATGCTCAAAATACTATTTTCATGGTTTAAACCATGAAAACCATACAAAAATCCAGAACTTGTGCCTAATAAAATTAGTTATGATTGTTGTTAATCATAACTGAAGCTGAAATTAAATTTCTTTGGTAAATCCCATCCAGTCACCAAGTTCTGTTATACAAAGGTGCCTGGGAATGAATGATGAGTAGCTGTACATTACCAAAACTTGTCCCTTTAGCAGAAACCTTGCACATGCAAATAGTATTGACTTATATAGGACTTATTAAATCCTAGTCAGTAACTATATACACATACACACATATACAGAGAGGGTACAGTAAAATTATATTTTAAATAATTTCTTATGCAACTTATAAAGCTCTGGTCTGTCCAAAAGGAAGGAGGAGAAGAGAGGATAGGAAATCAACACTTGACTCAAGGCAATGAATATGGGGAAAGTATGGAATGGAAAGAGTCACACAAGGACAATACTGGTTGGTTTTCCTGTTGTATTTATGATTCAGGTGAACTCCTGATTCCATTTAAAAGTGAGTATGCACTAGTTCTTGATAAACATCAAGCAAAAAGGAATGCTACATATTTATAAAGTGTTAAATATAAAGCTTAACTAACAAAGCTCAAAACCAATCACAAGAGCAGTCCTGGAATAAACCCACAATTGCATATGCAAACCACAACGCCCACCCCACCACAGGAGCCATTTGAAATAAAGGCAGCTGTCATTTGCTTGTACAGCAGCCACCAAGAATGAACCTGCAAAAAGACTCCTTATCTCAAATTTGCCAAGTGAAACAGAAAACACAACAGCAGCAGCCTCCTGTGAGCAGTGCCCCTTCCCCCAGGCCCTGGCAGGGAATGGAAAATCCCTCTGTGCACAGTGGAAGAAGAGCATCTCCCTTTCTATAAAGGGCACGCACAGAGTGGAAAGACCTCTCTGGAAAACACAGGGAGGACACCAGGTCACAGCAGCAGCAACCTGCCAGAGCTGAACTGCTCAAGCTTCTCACACTGGCTCAAAAAACACCCTTAGCAACGACTTCCAGTGCAAGTTATCCTGTACAGCTCAGCCAGGCACACAAAGAAGCCATCAAGCATTCATTTTTTAACGTTGATTTCAAATTCTCAAGTTTTCACACATCACTAGGGGGAAAAAAAAAATCAATATTTAAGCAGCAACACTTCATGAAATTTAGAATTCAATTTTTTTTCAGCCTCGGGTAAAAATCACCATCTTGCAATACACAAATATCTCTAGTTCAGCCTGAAAAATACATACCAGCATTTTACTGATACATAAGGTGTTTTCTAGGACTTGGAGCAAAAATAAGAGTAGTCATCATCATTCAGCACATGCTGCTGTAAATTAGTCATGGATCTTCACCAGTTTCCAAACATTTCAGGTACAAAATGCAGCAAATACCCAGCAACTCTTTCATCCTGCAAAGAAGGTGATGCCCTGCATCTCAAACCTCCACAGCTCCAGAGACAAATTTCTCTTTTGGTTTCCAAGATTTTGAGATTTCAGAGCCACCAGTCATAAAATAAGGTATTTCAGGATTCAGATGAAATTCAATTTCACTTTTTGTTTTTAAATTACATTTTTTGGGGTCACTATCAAGTCACTGAACAATCTCCAAAGGAACTGCAGCCAGCAGTACTGGTTAGCACAATGCACAAGCTCAGGAAAAAAAATTCTGTGTAATTGAACATTCACAATCTAAACTTAAAGTCAGAACACAAAGTCTGGTCAGATTTGAGGCCTAAAGACTATTTCCCCACAGACAAATCACGCTGAGTAATTTTCTGCCAATACAGATAAGTGGCTAATGGTTCCTGCAGAGCTGCACAACAGCTGTCAGCTGGAGAACAGTTTAAAGAACACTAAGCTGCCTTTCATCACAGACTCTAAAACAGCTGCATTACATTGGTCACATTGCAGCTAAAGAAGCCCAATTAGGAAAAAATGACATGATCCACAGTTTTAAATCCCCTTTAAAACGAGATCAGCACAAATTTAGAATTTATCACACTTTTTTTTAACCTCTTACATAGCACCGTGCTATGGCACATGAACTGCATCCACCTCACCCCAAGTGAGCTAAAATTACAATTCTGATCTAACCTGAATTGAATCCAGAACACAGGAGGCAGAAGAAAACAATTACTTTAGAGAACCAAGTAACAAGGTTATTTATGAGCACAATTTATTGAAATGTTAAATAATCAGAATGTTAATTTTTGTGCAAAGGCTATTTTGCTCAATGTAAGCTGCTCATTGCTAGTGCCTCTGCAAATACCCAAGCTAACTGAATCTCCTTAGGGCTACCTCTGAAGTTCATTTATGCACTCCTAATCAGACAGAAAAACACAGTTAGCACCTGGCAGTTTGTTATTGACTGCAGTCACTTCTGTACCTGCACTTCAGTCACCACCCTCCCAACACACTCTAAAAGTTGCAAATATCATTCCCCTGTGCTAGAATAGCTCCTGCTTCTAAGAAAGCTGCAATAAAAATCTCCCTGTAGGACACGTGCTCTCAATAATTTCCCTTAATATCCCAAGTTCCCCTTCAGTCCAACCCTCTTGCCAGCCCTTTCAGAGCTCTGCTCACAGCTTTTCTGTGCCTGCCCTTCTCCTACTCAGCTCCCCTCTCCCCACACATCTTCTGCCAATCCTTCCTGTGTGGCTGCTCCATCCCACTCACTTGTACAGTTCTGTTCCTATGGCTCCTCACAGATCCACCACACCTTGCAGGAGGAGCAGGCACCTGTCCCTCCAAGCACACACAGGATTTGGAGGCACTCGCCCGCTTTGATAAGGGATTAGAAAAAGAATCCGCAGAGGAACTGTTTCTACAAATGTGCTATTTAGGGTTATTTCGTTTCCTCTAGACCCTAATGTCCTAAAATTTCTTAAATCTATAATGTTTCTCTAAATTCTCAGTATCCAAGAAATTCAGACTCAGTGTCAGTACAACTGTGGGTTGAAATGGGAGGAAATCACAGGTTTTGGAGGGCTGTATCACTTGACAGTCTATTTTAAAAAAGCTAAAAAAAAATCTTATGCAAGATTTTGAGGAAGAGTAAGTCTTGGCCATTCAATCCTTTCCAAATTAATTAAGGCAATACAGATACCTTGCAAAGCAATTAAGCCAAGCCCTTTATTTTACAATGGCATCAATACAACAAAGAACAGCTGCAAAAATATAACAATTAAGTGAACTAAAATATACCGAATGTGCTTCACAGCCTTTTAGAAATTGATGGGAAATTTGTGAAAACACCAATTTGCTTAGCTCAGAGCTGGCTGAGCTGATGCCAGGAGTCGAGACTTCCCTCCAGCACAGGCAAGAAATGAAGCAATCCTCCAAGTGAGGTGTGAGTCACCAATCAATCCCATCTCTGCTCAGCAGCTTCCCACTGCAAGATGTTGTATTGTCTGGGCCCCTCTCCTTACGTGAAACATTACAAAATGGATATGTCAAGAACCCTTTTTTCAATGCAGGCCTGGTTACAAAAGCGCGCAAGAGACTGTTGTATAAATACACAAAATGTTGCAAGAATGAATGAAACAGCATTTCATACAACAGATGCCATGGCAATTGTTATGTGACTTGGGGAGAATCAATCTGAGGATATGTGGAGATTTTTCTCAAAGTTTTGGAACTGAATCCCTATTTGTATCCCCAACACTATGCAGTTTTTAAAAAAATGGATCCTGAAAAATACCTGAGCTGCCCATTTGAACTTAATTCCTCCAGCACTGCACATCACCCTTCAGAAAACTGCAATGTTTGCTCTCATTTCAGGCAGTGGCTCAGGCTGCCTGCAGAAAATGCCTCTCCCTCCATCCACGGACTCCCAGTAGTTCAGGTTTGTGCATGAGGAGCTCCAAGCCATGCTCACAGCACATTCAAAGCAGCCTACAACAGCTCCCCGGTCTAAGTGACTCATCTGGCTCCTTAATGCTTTCTTTTTTATTCGTTTTCCCCTCCACTTTCTGGAGACTCCTCATCTTCAAATGCCTCATTTTGACAACTTAAACAACAGAGACTTTGATTGCATTTGAATACAATAAAGCAGTGAACATACATGAAACTATATTTTCCATTTTAAGGATTGTTAAAACAACACTATGTGCTATCCCAACAGGGATGCACCATATTCCAAATGAAACTTTTTATTGGAAAGAAAAAATAATCTCTGAAGGGACAGAGCAGAACAAGTCCTTGCAGGAATACCATAAATAATATGCATCACCACTTGTAGCTTAATAAACGCCCATAAATATGCAAAATGTTTTGTTGTTTTCTTGAATTTTTCAATTCTGACATACTTTCCATATCACAACATCTTTTCTGAAAACTATTTTTAGAAGAACATACAGGAAGCCATTAACATGGACTGTAAAAAGACTCTGCCACATGTCTGAAATTGCTTCCAATACAAAACTGTTTCGCTTGGTCTGAACAGAGTTGCACAATCTTTGAAAGTTTTGACACAGCAAAACAGGAAATTCATGATGCAAACTCTTTAGTTACTGGTTGAAAATAAACTTTGCAAGTATTACATGTACAGTAGAGATTGTAGGGAGGGGAAGAGAAAATGGGAGTGGGGTATATGATGTAGGATCAACCTTAAACTACAAAGGACACAGCACCAAGCAAATTAATTTCCCATTACATTTCAGGAGTTGCATAACTCTGAGACACTTACAGGGGTATTTATCAGCTGGGTCAACAAGGTCCTTCTTTCACCAAAAGAAACCTGTCTATTCCCTCCCAATCAAAATCATTCTATAATTATACTTAAAAAAAAAAAAAAAAAACAACAACCAAACCAAAAACACCCCTCAGCAAGCATAGTGGTTATTCTTGCTACAAAATTGACCAGCCTGGTTTACTTTTATGAAATGCAAGCCTCTGCACACTTCAATCACAGCACTTTAAAAAATGCAAGTTATTTAAGATCAACTTGCCAACAATTTTATAGCAGGTTAAGAACAGCTGAGCATTTCATTAAAACTGTAGCACATGCAAAGGAACTTATTTTCTTTTCTAGCAAAACGCAGCACGTGTCCTCCTCCTTATAATAAAATTGATACCCATAATGCAAATTTGCATACTACATTAATAAAAACATATGCATGCCTGCTCGAACACAGCAGCAAAGCAGCTTTGTAATTATGCCCCCATAGTTCAAAATTCCGCTCACACTTTGACAGAACCAAAGAACACAGAATAAAACCCAGACCGCTCATGTGGAAGACGTTTCTTTATCAAAGGAGGCAGTAATCTGTGAACATTTAACTAAATGACTGCTAAAGTCTAGAGTCAAACTGATTCAAGCACTACCTTGTCTTTAAGCTTAAGCAAAGTATGCAGCTCCATTTGTGTTTAATGATCCACCGCAGCTCAGCAGAGAAGCTACAAATTAAGGGCGCATTGTATCTCACACATGCAGCCTGGTTTATTCCTATTGGGTAAGCATTAAAAACTAAACTCTCCAAGCTCCCTGTATTTCTGCATGTCTCACAGCAGGACTTTACTCTCCCAGGGAGCACATTCTGCAGTATGTGTATTGCAGTAATTCCACAGCAATAAAACGAGTCCTCCTGTGTTCATCTATTATTGCCAAGAAAATATTGGTGCTTGTAAATCCACTATAATAAGTGAGGAATAAAAAACCAGCCCTCCCAGCATTGTCTCTATTTCTTGCCTATCAACAAATTCCGGATGAAAATACAATTGCCTCAAATATAATCTATCCTTCAGGTCCAGAAAGAAACTGGGACAAGAGCTGCCAAGCCCTCAGCTCTGCAAAGCCGGCTATGGGGGGGCTCCATCCCTCTGCACTTCCCACCTACCAACTGCAAGGAACCTCACTGAAATATGTCCATATGAGCTCATTCGGGGCGGGACGGGGGGGGCCGGCAACGACACATTATTATCTTCCCCTGCAAAAATGTTTCGGAGCCACCTGCCATGTGGTGCAATCCCCGACGCATTCCAAAGACGAGACTGCGGCTTCCCGGCAGCACCGCGCGTAAAGCCGGGCAGGAAAAATGTCTCTTGCAGGAGGCTGGTGGAGAGCTGGGAACAGGAATCTCTGGGGGACAGGAGCCCCCGGGGAACAGGGGAGCCCCGCTCGCCGCGGCGCCCACCCCGCACGGAGCCCGCCGCGGGTCCCTGCAGGGCACCGGGGGCCGCGGGGCGGGGCAGCGACCTAAGGCGACCTCCCCCGCACTGCCCCGTCCCCTCCCAGCACTCACCAGACGGAGCCGTAGGCCCCGGAGCCGACCGGGGAGAGGTTCTGGTAGCGCTCGGGCACCTCCCACACCGTCTTGTTCAGCTCCTGCCGGTAGAACTTGGGCCGCTCCTGAGACATCTCGGTCGCGGAGCCCGCCCCGCCCGGCCCGGCGGGAGGGGGAGGCTCTGCCTGCGGCTGCAACAGCACCGCCGCCGCCACTACCTCCTTCTCCTCCTGCAGCGGCGGCAGCGACTTCTTCCTTCCTTCCTTCTTTCGCTCCCTCCCCCGAGCGCTCCCGGGCGGGGGCAGCCCCGCAGCAGCGACGCCCCCGCTGCCGCCGCCGGCCCCGCACGCCCCGCCCCGCGCGGCCGCTGCCCCCCTCCCACAGGCACGGGGGGCGAGGCCGAGCGCTCCCGTGTCACCGCCTTCCCCCGCCGCTCTCCCTCCCCGAGCTGTGCCACGAGGGGCGGGATGGCCCCGTCAGGCGCGGCCGGCGGTCGTGCGGCCAGCGGCGATCGAGGCGGGGGCGCCGGCGTGCGGGGCGGGGACGCGCTCCCGCCGCAGGTGGGACGGCGCAGGCGACACCGCAGCCACCGCCTCCGCCGCTCACGCCCCGCCCCGAGCGGCACAGCCCGGGCGGCGCAGCCGGAGCTCCGACCCCGTACGCCCCGCAACAGCCCCGGCAGCCGCGGGCACCGGCCCCGCTGTCCCCGCACAAAGCGCGGAGCCGCTCCCCGCGGGCGGCACAGCCCGGGGCTCCTCGGGGCCGCGCTCGCGAGAGCTCCGGGCCCAGGGCACAGATGCCCCAATATGGAGCCCGCGCGGCCGCGTCTCGCGAGAGCGGCGCTGAGGGCGGCGGGGGCGGGCCGCGTCTCGCCTTCCCCTCGGCGAGCGCCTCGCTTCTCCTTGAGCTGCTCTGAAAGTAAAAAGTAAAGGAAAATAGATAAGAAAGCTTAGCTAGGGCAGCACAGGGTGAGTAGCGGCGTGCCAGGGTGTATCTTAGCCCTAGCGCGCCTGAAGCCTTGCAAGCTGGTGTGAATTGTTCCTGTAAACTTCGCAAAGATGTTTTGTTCCCTTGCAGGGATGTCAAGTCAGGCGTGTTGGGGAGAGCTAAGCTCGCACTGCACAGATTTCCCAGTGTCCTGATCGTTCTCTGTGTTTTTTGAGAATAAGCTGCTTCTCAATACTTCTCAAAAGGCCTTGCATTATCAAAGATACAGATGCGTTTGCTTTTAAATGCATGCATAAGCCTCAAGTCATTAAGTGCAGCAGGTTAAGCTAATTTTGGGATGGAACCCATGGGGTCTTCACCAGGTAGTAAGTACAGAATATCACAGAAAATAATTAATGTTAGGGATTTGTGTTCACTTAGCTTTACATCTCAAGCTTTAGAAACTTAAATTGTTATTAATACAGTGCAAGATAGACACATTCTGAATGGGTTGTGGAAGCTTGCTTTTGAAACATTTGGCTTCCCATAGCAAAACCCTTGTCTTTCTCTACACAAAGCACTGTGTCTTATGGTGCTGTAAGTCATTGAAGCCCACAGGAATAAACACTTAAAAGTTACCACTGCTTGCACCTATAAAGTAATTATTTCTTGGTATCTTAGGGTCCTTAACACCTTTAATTTGCAAACTCTCTTACATCCTGTTAGTTTTACCTTGAAAAGCGTGATTGAGCTCAAGGATGTCAGACACACCTCGCTCTCTCTGTGGTTTGGAGTGACTAGGGCATGTGTACAAGACAGTAAATATAATGCTAGTGTCCCTGCTGTGGTATGAGAAGAAACAGGTCTCAGTGATGGTGGGTTTGTTTCTTTGTTTTAGTTTTGTTTGACTATGAATATTGCAGTTTTCTTTCTGGATCTCTTTTTGGATCTAGTTTGGACTCTCAATGGTTATGCCTTTTTCTCCTCTGCTAGGTCCTCCTGTGAAAGCAAACACAGAATCTCTTATTCATCATTTATCTGGGCTTTGTTTCAGTGTATACTGAAACTTAAACTATTGTTTTGAGACCGTGACAGGGCTTGAGACTCAGGACTGAGCCACTGGGTGAGGTTCTCCAAGGTGTGGTGAGCTAATCTATCAGCCTGCTGCTGCCAAAAGGGACAGGAGCACACGGGGAAAGGGAGGCAGGGGAGCCAGCCCTCTCCCTCTGGATAACCAGCTCTTTCATCACCTGAAGCCTAAAACTATGGGTCTTGTCCAACTTACACTGCTGTAAAGGAATTTTCTGATGATAAATGCAGGCAGAGCTGTAGTTTGAGTTGCTGTTGTTTTCCAGTTCTCAGTAACCATGAAGACTTGTCAACAAGGTTACTTTCTGTAATAGTGAGATCTTTTACATTATGCAAAAGCTTTCTGTTCCACCACTGTCTTATATATTATATCTTAAAACATGTAAGGAAATAAGATGAAATTCTAGAGTCAGAGAAACAAAATCACTTGATAGTAAGAGTTGAATTGTGTATATTTGTGACATGTGATGTAGAGTTAATAGTCTGTCCACCCAAAATTAACTGATGCAATAAAATAAGTTTTGCCCAGAATTCAAAGGGAGAATTTTGCTAATATTATTGGAATTTTTATCATTGCATTGTTTAATAAGAAAATCTCTTTTATTTCTTCCTCGAGCTCATTGTTTAAGAAAAATGTCTGCCTTGCTTCCTCATGATTTTTTCCCTGCTCATTTGCACTTCCCTATTTCATGTGTTTTCTCTGTTCTCCATTTTGTATCCACTTGTCAGCAGAGCCACACTTGACAGTGAAATTATGGAGAGGGACACAGCTCTATAATGTTAATGTGAGTCCCCACAGTCACTGCTCACAGTCCAGGGATGCCAGAAGTCTCACTTATGTTTGGTTTGTAAATTATTAAAAAAAAAAAAATCAGCAACATTGTCAGGGAATTAAAAGGGTGAAGAAAGAGCACTGGGTGGTGAGGTTAGTCAGTGTTTAGCTACTGGAAATTCTGATTCAAACACATACATGGGAAATAAATCATGTAGGTCAAGTCCTGATTTAACCCACTCACTAAATAACTTAATACAGGAAACACTTGTCTGGTTTTGGACAGGTGGGGTGGATTTGTTTATTTTTGCTTCCCAGATGCAGTGTTTGTATGGTTTTCTTCTAGGTCAGAAGGAATCAAAATCCCATCCCCTCTTTTTGTGCAGTGTTAATTAGGTCAAGTAATGGATGTACCCAGTGCTCTGGGCTTCTCCAGCGCCAGGCTCTCATGTGAACAGCACACACAGAGTACTTGTGATTCACCTGAGAGGAATGCAAGGGCACAGAGGTGCCTGCCTGGGGCCGATGCCGTGTGCCAGCTCTGGGATAACACCTGTGCCTGCGGGGAGCAAGCAGGGCAAAGCCTGGCAATGCAGCAGGGACCCACAGCAGCTCGGGGGTCACCTCCAGCAGTGCCTGTGAGCTCAGCTCCTCGAGAGCTGGGATTTGGGGTGTCCTTTGCTCCCATGCCAGCAGAGCCCTCTCGCTGCTCAGGTGGCAGCACCTCATTATGGGAACTGCACTTGACCACCTTGACAGTCTGGCCACCCTTGGCTAAGAGTTACATCCAGATATGAACTTGGCTTTTCAAGAAGACTGTGTAGAGTCTCCTACTGCAGAGGAAACTGAATCCTGGAACTTCTTGGACTGAAAGACAGGAAGAACTGAAGGCCCAAATGGTATTGAGCAATTCTCAAACCACGTATGCTTCCCTACATTGTTCTGGACAGTGGCCTCACGCCAAGCTTCTCCCAGCTCTATTCAAAATGAGTCATGTAAACCCCATGAAAAGCATAGCCCTCATTTCCAGATTCTGTTGGCTCTCCAGTGGCAGCCTTGATTTAAGATGAAATGGATTCCTAGCTATTGGCACCATGAAAGGTCTCCACTGAAAAATTAAGAGATTTTTTTTTCATCTTGTTCAGCAAAGCTCCAAATCTTCCCTTCCTACCACAATGACTGCAGAGTTTAGCACCAGGGGACAAGTCAGACATCAGAATGTCAGCATGCAAGTCACAGGGATTCATGCTGCAAAACAAATATCCTGCTGAGAGGGAGTCCAGTCAATCCTGATCTTTTTCCCCTACGAGTGTGCAGTGCCATACCATTGTTCTCACTTATGGACACAAGGGTTCTGTGTTCAGCCAAGCACAAATCCCTGGACATGGGCTGTGAAGTGACAAAGCACCTGCTTTATAGCCACATATTCCACCTATACCTCTAAAAACCCACAGAAGTCAGAGTTTAAAGGGCTGTCTATAATTTGTGTTGGCAGCCTGAAGTTCTTACCTGACGTAGTTGCAGCAAGTCCGGTTGTTTTGCACGCAGCAATGCTCTAATGTTCTTCCCAGCTGGTGGGATGCCACAAGGCTTTCCTGGCAGGGCTTGCTGCAGAAACCCAGGCTGCAAATTATTGTGGCTTTATTTCATAGCCCCTACACATTCATCTTAGTCCTTTAGATTAAATAGTATTGAGAAAAACCGTGAATAGTAGAACCTGCAAGAGCTCTAAGGTGAATACATAACCACCTTAAACACAGGTATTTGTTTAACGCATGCAACACAGCGCCTGAACACCCCAGTAACTGCAAAGGTTTTTTTCCGTGGCCGTTATTAAATGAATTATTTAATATTAAGAATCTCCGAGTCTGATGGGCGTTGCACTCCGCTCGGGGCACATGATTTTACACGTGGATTCAGTGGACGGCTTTGCGGGCTGAGCGAGGCCGGCGGGGCGGGTACAGGTGCGGGAGCTCAGCGGGCGCGGGAGGCCGGTGCGCGCCCCGAGCGGCCAAACGGAGCCCGCACCGCGTCCCGCGGCGCTACCGGCACTGCCACCCGCCGCCGTTCGGCTCGGGGCGGCTCCCGCACGGCCCCGCGCCTGCGCCCCGCCCGCGCCGCTGCCGGAGCCGGAGCCGCCGCCGCAGCCGGAGCCGGAGCCGCGCAGGGCGGGCGGGGCGGGGCAGGGCAGGGCAGGGGCGGCTCCGGGCCGGGAGGCGGTGGCTCCGCGCGGCTGAGGCGGCCGAGCCGCGCGTGCCCAGCCCGGCGGGCGCAGCGCAGGCGCCCGGGGCCGCCGGCGGTGGCGGCCATGGAGCGGAAAGGTGAGCGCGGCGCGGCCTCCATCGCCCCGCGGGGCCCCCGCAGGGCCCGCCGCCCTTCACGCCTCTCTCTCCTTCTCTCCCTCAGTGCTGGCGCTGCAGGCCCGGAAGAAGCGGACCAAAGCCAAGAAGGACAAGGCCCAGAGGAAGTGAGTGCGGCCGCGTCTCCCTTCGGGCGGCATCTCCCGCCGGCACCGCCGCCTCTTTGTTCCCCCGGCCCTCCCCGCGGGGAAAGGACTGCGGGGCCCGGCGGCCCGGAGGGTGCTGGGGCAGAGGAGCGTGCGGGCCCCGCGGTCGGGCGGGTTTTTAACCGGAGTTAACCGAGCGCACGTTTCGGGAGCGGAGCCGGCGCAGCGCGTGGCCCGGGGCGGCCGTTTTGCCGCCCGGCTCTGGCCGCTTCCCCTCGCCGGCTCCGCTCCTTGTGCCGGCTGGGGAACGGCAGGCTCTGCCTTCCCTGCTGCTCCCCGAAACCCGGCCGTGGGGCTGCCCTGGTGCTCAGGGACGGATGCTGGGCTGCCCTTGCCGGCTCCCCTTGGCCGCGGGCTGTAGCTCGCACGGAGTTGTCAGCGTCCCCTCTCTGCAGTCCCCGGGGCACTTCAGCAACTGCCGCCTTTGGGAACCGGCTTCTCTCCGCTCTCTCCCCCCTCTTGACTCTCTTTCTCCCTGAGATTTCCTTTTTTTTCTTGCCGAAAGAATGCCGTGGTGTGTTGTTTACTTCGTTCTCTAACTTTGATGCTCTCGTGTGGCTTCTTTCTCACCGCAGGAATGTCACGAGTCTCTATGTGTGGGGAACTTTTGGAGGCAGATGTAGAAATTAGAAGAACTCGAGTAAATACTAAACAATGTCAGCAGGCTGCACTAAGTGCTCTGTTCAGTGCTGCCCATGGATCCCTTTCTACTGAAAGGTGATGTCAGGCCTAGAGCTGGTTCTGTATCCTCCATAAAATGCTGCTTATTTCTGTAAAATGTCTGGTGGCTCAGGATGGTTTTACTTGAAGGTGGCTAGGAACAGAGATGGTAAGGCTAAGGCTTTGGGGGTGGCAGTTGGAGGGTATTTCCTTTAGGCCTAGAGTAATGCTTTCTCAGACAAATCACAGGGATTTAAAATATTTTTTTCTTGTTGCCTTCAGCCAAGAGTCAGTGGTTTTGAGATGGGGCTTTTGAAGAGTGAGGAGCCTTAACCGAAATATTTGGGAGACATGCATTATGCTTCCATGCTATTCCATAGGTGTTCCTGGTATTCCTTGAAGGTAGCATTAGGACAAATTTTAAGTGCTCTCCTCCTCCTCCTCTAATTTTTGTATGAATAATCCATTGTCTAATTCTATACTTGTTACTGATTTTTCCTTTCTCTAGCTGCAGACCAGCAATAGTGACTCTGCCAACAGAGTTCACAGTGCAGCTGGGAAGGTTAATTTCTGTGTAGATTTTGAGGTTGCTGAATGATAACTCTCAGAGCTGGCATGTTGGGGCTTTTTAATTATTCTTTTTTTAACCACATATTCAGGACAGGTTAAATGCACTGCTGGCTAGCTCTTGATTGTGCCACTCACCTTGATTTGAGTGCAGAGCCATGTTATTTGTCAAATGCTGTGTTTATATTCTTGCACTTTATGCTTCAACTCTTTGCTCTGCTACCATAAGTTTATTAGATCGTATCTCAGAAATTAAAGAAACTTGCATGTGCTTTATGCTGTGCAATTAAATGAACTCACTGTCAGCCTCTAACTTCAGGTCCAGTTCCACAACATTTATTCTATTTAAATACAAAGCTGCTCTAGTTAAATCTTCTAAAATAGGCTTAACTGGGTTGTTTCATGACTTTCCATAAAATCTATACTTGAAACCACATGCAATGTGCTTTTAATATCTGATGTTCCATGATAGCTTACATCACACATGCAGTTTTTTTCTGTAATACATTTTTCTTTACATTTGCAGTAAATAGCATGAGACAACAATTTTAAAAGGTTGAGTTTAGTATTTTGAATTATTATATAAAATTGCAGAGAACGTTCTGAAGGGAGTAAAAATAATTCAAAATATCTTTCATTTTTAAAATGAATTACAGCTGCTTTAAGTTTACCTATAAACCTAATATCATTAAAAACAGAAAAAAAAAACATTTAGAAAGGTTAAAAGAAACTGGAAAGTTACTTATTTTTTCATCATCCAGTAGTTAATATTGCTGTTTGCTGGTTTAGATGAGACCAGTCTAAACTGATGCTTTATAGAAACACCTTGTAAATACTAATTACGATTCTGTGTATAAGCTTTTTTGTAGGAAATGAATATATATTTTTGAAACGAATATATATTTTTGAAATGAATATATATTTTTATAGGAAGGTCAACCACTTTCTTAATTTTCTACAAGTTCAGGATGATCCTATTTCTTTCACTCCTTCCTGTCTTACAAGTTTCTTTTTATATCAATGAAGTAGAGCATGCATTTATCCTTACACTCCTGTAGAAAGAGAGCAGGCAGAGTTTCTTGGAATTCTGAAGGTGAGAACCTGTAATTCCCATTGCCCTCATATTTTTTCATTCAAATACAGAAGTGATTATCAAACCATGACAGGACACAACTGAAATTTGCTGGTTTCCATAGAAATCCCTTGGTTTGTGATAGCTGGGCTAGCAGACATCTCTACAAACAGCTTGTTAAGTGCTTGTGTGGGGGAGTGGGGATGGGAAGGAAGAAACTTGACTGCCTGTTATTTGTGTTTTAATACCTTTCTTATGTGAAAGCCAGTACTCATCTTCAAACTGAGCTCCCACAGATCTGCTAATCAAAAGTAGGTCTTGGTGCCTCTGAGTACCGGTATTTAAAAGCTAAATGTTTGACCATCTCCAGTCTTGTTTTAAGTTCTTGACAGTGGTGTTCCTGTAGCACTGGGATGGGTGCTCTGTAGCAGCAAGTATTGTGAATCTGCCCTGCTGGCAGAAAACACCAGTTATTTACTCAGGAAAATAGAGATGCAACAGGGAATGACTTGCAATAATCAGAAAATAACATGGATTATGCACTCATAAGTCCCCCACCATCAATGATTTATAGTTCTCCCCAACACAGTTGGAATTTCTTGAGCAGAAAGGCTGCATCCAAGCAGGAAAACACTTTGATCATTTCAGACCTGAATCATGCTGAAAGTTGTGTGAAGTTTCCATATTCATTGAGCATGAGGTTTGCCAGCAGATCTGCGTGTGAGCTCTCATTCTCACTGGATGTGCCTTAACATGAAATTACAGGCACACTAAGAAATAGTAATGAGCTGCAGCCTGCAAGCATTCTTCCTTAAAGAGACATTGTCTGCATGCACAGATGTGGAAATGGGAGGGGGGTTTTAAATCCTGGCTTTTCCCCATGCCATATGGAGCTTCTTATCAAATGAAAACACGGAATCCTTAAGTGAGACCCTGCTGCATTGGGTGTGGAGCCCAGCAAACCTCTGGCTGCATGGTTGAGGTGGATCCTGGGCTGTGTTTGCAGTGCCTTTATCTGGTGCCTGCAGTGGGAGCTGGGTTTGTCATTCATTCCTGCTGCCCTCACTGAGCTGAGTTTTGCTCGGGGGCGTTTCATGGGTGCAATTTGAGCTCACCAATAAGGGGTGACACTGCTTATAAAGACTGTGTTGTAGGCTACTTAAAATTAGGAAAGCATTTCCCTTGGGTTTCCTGCAGATGGGCGTCATCTTTGCAAATTTCAAGGGAGAGGCAGACAGAGTAAGGAGAGTATCTTTTTTTGTTAGTATGTATTTAAGGATGATGGGTGTGACAGAAGTGATTCGACCTAAATGTACCTTGACTTCCTTGCTTGAGGGTGGAAGGAGTCTGCTTTTGTATCTATTCAAGGCAAGCAATGAGGTAGCATGGACAATATTTCTGCTGTTTCGGGGACAAGGAAGAATCTTTTCTGTCCAAAACCGAGTTTTGCAGTCACTCTTAATGCTCTTGAATAGGAAAACCAAACACCTCCTTTCAAATTTTTTTTTTTAATGTATGTTATTGGAGCAGAGAGAACACATTCAGAGTTTGATGGTGAAGTTGAGTGTGGAGACTTTGTGTGTCTGGTAATTTATAGAGGGTGTCCTTCCTTCTCTGCAAGTCTGTAAGCACCCATATTGTGTGGCTGAGATTTCTTAATCTTTTTTTGCCTTACTTTTTGTGTGTGGACCAGATAAATGATTCTCCTGAAAACTGGCAAGAGAATTCCACAGTGTTTTTCCAAATTGCTTTAACACCTTCTGTAAGGAGCAAGTGAGTGACTCAAATGTTAGCTCCTGCAAATAACTCTTCACCATCCCTGCTGTGCATTGCAGGGGTTGGGTGATATCTTCAGTGAACGTGGAGCAAAATCTTGTCTGCAGTGGAAAATTTTGGATGTTTTTAGTTCCTTTTCTAATATGCACAGGTTTGGCAATGCTAAAGTATTAAAAGCATTCAAACTTCTGTGAGGTTTCAAGAGGAAAGTATTTTAGACATACAAGTGGATAAAGACAATTTCTTAAACCTCTTGCTTTAAAAGTGCAGGGGCAGCATCATTGTGTCTTTCACTAATGAAGTCCTCCCTGGGAGAGAAATCTCTGAATTGTTACTTGCTCTGTCACATTGTTGGTGACTTGTTTCCCCTATCACTTACATAAACCAGCAGGATAAACAGGCACAGGAAATGGCTGGGAATTGTGCATTGTTGGAAGATGATGTTAAGTACCTGCTGCTGCTGTGAAAAATACTCAGTCCAACTTTTTAAAGAAGATTTGACTCCTTCTGCTTGTTTTGTCATTTTAAGCATAAAGGATAAGTTTTTCTTGTAACTCTGGAAGGGGAGGTGTGGAATTACATCAGAAAATTTATTTTTTCCTTTGAACACTCTTTGCCTGCTGAGTGATTGTGTTGGAATTCCTCTATCAAAAGGGTTGCTCTGTCGACAATTACCATGATCCTTGTCTTCATCCCAGCTTTGAATCCACTGGGCTATTGAATAGGCAAATAAAACCGGCTGGTTCAGGAAGATGAAACAAAGTATCTGCCTCAATTTCTAATTTCATTAGAGGGAAGAAGAGACACGTAGACATCAAGAGGAGGGGATGAATCTTTGTGCTCACCCCCCTGCCATGAGTGAATTTGCAGGAGGATCAGCTGAGAGCAAGCCCCAGCCTTGCTGCACGGTCCTTCACCTGCAATGCAGTGCTGGGCAGCTGCAGCTGGGTGCTGGAGGCAAATCCCTCTTCTCCTTCACTCTTGCACAAAGCTTTGCTGCATTTGAGGAGAGCCAGCCCCTCTGCCTGCTGCTGATGTCCCCCTGCTTCCCCAGCACTGTGGTCTCTGACTTTTGATGGCTTTTTCGAAAACTATTGGGCTGTCTTCAGGAATATCTTTATCCATGGGAGGCCGTGCTTCTTGCAGGTAGGTTCCCCTCTTTAATTTTGTCTTGAGAATTTGCAGCTCTTCAAGGAATAAGGACGTTTGGGAGGGTCTCTCTAGATGTGGATTCACACGAATTCCATAGAAGACTTAGCATTTTACCTTAGCTTTTCTGTTTCCACAATGTTTTTCTTAAGTAAAATGTTGCTATGTAGTTGTGGAGAGACCCTGCAGATCCTGTTCATTCTGATGATTAATTAGCACAATGAGAGAGCAAAAGGAAAAAGTGATCACGGTGTTCTTCTGTAGATCAGAGGTGGCTAGAAAAGAAAAAAGTACCCTAGAACAATGGGGTTTTAATGTGTAAACAATCATTTAGTATAGGATTTTTATATACTTTATCTGCATTTTGCAATTTTGACAACAGCTGTTTCAGCTGTCATCTCTAAATCCCGGGCATGGATTTTTCTGCTGTCTTTAGCAGCCTTTTGTGCCTTTTAGAGTACTGTCTTTGTGAGCAAAGCAGACAGATGAGGCTTGTGCTTTTGTATATAATTTTTCTTAGGTATTAATACATGTTCTGCACTGATTGATTCTCTCCTAATCTCTGTCTTGGGCTGACGTGGTCATTTCAGGGGAAGAACAGGGTGGTGTGTAATAACATCAAACAAATTTTCCCAGGAAGGCAAAAGAATGAGGTGTATTTTGGAGGTGATTTCATAAAGGAAATAGCACTGTAGAGATGTGTGTGACCTGAATTCAGCTTTTTTACATTAGCTGGTATCATAGACTCTAATGTAGAAGTGAAATGCTTTTGGATCCCCATGAAAGACTCAGCTGCAGACTCCAGGGTGTGTCGTGTGTGAGACTGCCAGCAGCAGGATTAGTCAGCCCCTTAGGAGGGGCACAGAAAGCTTCCAGGAGAATGGGCTTTAGTGCTTCCAGTAACTTCTTCCTCCATGCATGGAATTGCTGTTACTGAGAAGCACTGGGACTGCAGAATGGTGTGATGTGTCTGTCTGCATCACTGCCACTTCAGGGCAATTTTCTTTAGAGTCCTTTTTAATCCCTTACATCCTGTGCAGTTAAAGAAGTGAAAATCCTGAAACAGCACTGGGGAGAATTACTCTTTACTACTCAGGCTATATGTGAGGTTCCTGGCTTAAAATCTCTGTCCAGCTCCTGTTCTCTTTACCCTGTCTATAGGATTTGTTGTCTATGAGCATCTAATCTCCCCTTCAACCATTCTGTCTGTGGCCATTTCTCGCCTTTGCTGCCTGCTCTTAATTTGGGGATAATGTGTGACTTTATTTGTATCTCAATTGTCCCCCCAAAAAATGCAGCAATTTTAAAGAAGCTTTTTGACCTCTTAGACTTTCTGCACCCCCAACTGCAGGTTTCCTTCTTTTCCTACCCCTGACTTATAATTCAGTGACTAAAAAGTCTAAATACTAAATATCTCAGGGCTGGATCAAGCTGCAGGGTTCTTAATAGGAGTCTCATTAGCTTGGCAGTCTTTGGTTTATGGTTTGAGACCACTAAGCTGCTCCTGAATTTAAAAAAACCTGCAGGACTTACTGACAGCAGCCTGAAAGTAAATGTCTGGTGGTGGCTTGTGCCTGGTCATGACCTTTGTAGCTCTTCCTTGTTTAAATGAACTTGAGTTGGGGATTTTAAGTGGCTGCAAATTTAGTTATCATCAGGTTGGAACACAAGATTTCTCCCTTTTTATGGTGTTTAAGGTGGCTGTAGTTTGAGTGTGCTAGCAGGGTGTTTAATGGGTGAAGTCTCAGCAGAGTGCATGTGTAGTAGGTCAGTGCTGAACATTCATTCTACTCTATAACTGTTCCAAATGAAAATATTACATTTCCCCCATGGATTAAGATGAGTTAGTACAGCCCTGATATGATGTGCAGGAGTCCAGCTCAGGACTAAACTGTGAAAATTGCATCTGAGGGCCTGCCTATGTTGCTGACACAGCCACGGGGTGGGCAGTTCTTCCTCCTTGCAGCAAAATGAGCTGAATTTGAAGGAGGGTGCTGGAAGGCACCAGTGTTATCTGCTGCTTCCCTGCAACAATAGTTTCAATACAAGAAACTTCCGTTAATTCACTGCTGGGAACTCTCTGTGAGGAATGTTATCTGAGCCTGTGTGTCATTGCTCTAGTGAAGTTTGCTGCCCACTTCTTTGGACAACTCCAGCTTTTTTTAATATCTCGTGCTTCTGGGGAAAGGGAACTTAATGTTGATATCTTGCAGTACTTTGCCCTTAAATCCTGCCAAAGCAAGTGGTCTGTAGGCATTGTTTTCATTACAAGTGTTTGCTTTGTACAGGGGTATCTTGAATATTTGTAGGCATTTCGTTGTTCCCTGTAACGCTTTGTAAAGTAAATAAATTACCTGATTTTGGTATTAGCCTTTCATGAGCTGTTTGGCTGTGGTCAGTGTGATGCCATGACAGAGCTGAGGTATGGGAGATGTTTTATTTGGGGAGCACAGGCTGTGTGTGAGGGCATGGAGGTGGCCTTTGCTGACATGGCCTTCACAAGCAAGAACTCAGAGTAGCACATTTGATGGAAAGTTAAACACATAAAATGAACACTTCTATTTATTATTGTGGGAGTGAAAAGCCTCCACCACCTCAGTGCCTGATTCCAATCCCTCTGCAATCACAAGCTCTCGGGAGGGTTTACTGAACATCTGCTCTGTGTCCTCCCACTCTCCCTAGTTCAGACAACTGTAATAAACTTTGGGTCTCGAGTGAAGAGATGAGCTAAAAATGCAGCCAGCCCCTTGAGAACAGGAGAAATAAATGTCAAGATTAGGGGCTCTAGTGTTCTAAAGTGTTAGAAGGAGAAGGAGTGTTAAATATTCATTTGACCTTGAATGTCAAAAGAACAAACGGCCACAAGTTCTAAAACCCTGGTTAACTTTTTTTTTTTCCCAAAAGAGAGTAAAAACTAATTGATGTTAGTCTTTAAAATAAAATCAATCAATATTTAAATTTTCAAGTTTTACCTAGGATAACAAAATATAAATCTGCTTTAGAGAAAGGCAGAGAAGGGGTTCAGAGGCTAATATTTTGGTGGGATCACTAAGCTTTTAAATCTGTCTTGTTTGGGCTTTGCTTGGTTCCTCTATGCAAGCAGATCTAGGGCATTAAGGTGCATTTCTCACTAGTATGCAAAAAATTATTTCTGGCTACTTTTAGGAATAAAAGCACTGCTGGTGTTCTGTGTGCGAGAGATGTGCAGTGTGATCTGTGTCAGAGATGCAGTGTGATCTGTGTGTGTGTGTGTGTGTGACATGCAGTGGGATCTCTGTGTGTGTCAGACATGCAGTGTGATCTGTGTCAGACATGCAGTGTGATCTGTGTCAAACGCCCTGTGATCTCTGTGTGTGTGTGACATGCCCTGTGATCTGTGTGTGTGTGTGACATGCCCTGTGATCTCTGTGTGTGTCAGACATGCAGTGTGATCTGTGTCAAACGCCCTGTGATCTGTGTGTGTGTGTGACATGCAGTGTGATATGTGTTAGAGATGCCCTGTGATCTCTGTGTGTGTCAGACATGCAGTGTGATCTGTGTCAAACGCCCTGTGATCTCTGTGTGTGTGTGACATGCCCTGTGATCTCTGTGTGTGTCAGACATGCAGTGTGATCTGTGTCAGACATGCAGTGTGATCTGTGTCAAATGCCCTGTGATCTGTGTGTGTGTGTGACATGCAGTGTGATATGTGTTAGAGATGCCCTGTGATCTCTGTGTGTGTCAGACATGCAGTGTGATCTGTGTCAAACGCCCTGTGATCTCTGTGTGTGTGTGACATGCCCTGTGATCTCTGTGTGTGTGTGACATGCCCTGTGATCTCTGTGTGTGTGTGACATGCCCTGTGATCTCTGTGTGTGTGTGACATGCCCTGTGATCTCTGTGTGTGTGTGACATGCCCTGTGATCTCTGTGTATGTGTGACATGCCCTGTGATCTCTGTGTGTGACAGACATGCAGTGTGATCTGTGTCAAACGCCCTGTGATCTCTGTGTGTGTCAGACATGCAGTGTGATCTGTGTCAGACATGCAGTGTGATCTGTGTTAGAGATGCCCTGTGATCTCTGTGTGTGTGTGACATGCCCTGTGATCTCTGTGTGTGTGTGACATGCCCTGTGATCTCTGTGTGTGTCAGACATGCAGTGTGATCTCTGTGTGTGTCAGACATGCAGTGTGATCTCTGTGTGTGTGTGACATGCCCTGTGATCTCTGTGTGTGTCAGACATGCAGTGTGATCTCTGTGTGTGTCAGACATGCAGTGTGATCTCTGTGTGTGTGTGACATGCCCTGTGATCTCTGTGTGTGTCAGACATGCAGTGTGATCTGTGTTAGAGATGCCCTGTGATCTCTGTGTGTGTGTGACATGCCCTGTGATCTCTGTGTGTGTCAGACATGCAGTGTGATCTGTGTTAGAGATGCCCTGTGATCTCTGTGTGTGTGTGACATGCCCTGTGATCTCTGTGTGTGTCAGACATGCAGTGTGATCTGTGTTAGAGATGCCCTGTGATCTCTGTGTGTGTGTGACATGCCCTGTGATCTCTGTGTGTGTCAGACATGCAGTGTGATCTGTGTTAGAGATGCCCTGTGATCTCTGTGTGTGTGTGACATGCCCTGTGATCTGTGTGTGTGTGTGTGACATGCCCTGTGATCTCTGTGTGTGTGTGTGACATGCCCTGTGATCTCTGTGTGTGTCAGACATGCAGTGTGATCTCTGTGTGTGTCAGACATGCAGTGTGATCTCTGTGTGTGTGTGACATGCCCTGTGATCTCTGTGTGTGTCAGACATGCAGTGTGATCTGTGTTAGAGATGCCCTGTGATCTCTGTGTGTGTCAGACATGCAGTGTGATCTCTGTGTGTGTCAGACATGCAGTGTGATCTGTGTTAGAGATGCCCTGTGATCTCTGTGTGTGTGTGACATGCCCTGTGATCTCTGTGTGTGTCAGACATGCAGTGTGATCTGTGTCAAACGCCCTGTGATCTCTTTCAGACCCGACACCCAGCACCGCAGCCTTGCTGCTCAGTCCGAGAGTGATCTTCCAGAGCAAGAGGAGGAAATCCTGGGATCAGATGATGATGAGCAAGAGGATCCAAATGATTACTGTAAAGGTGAGCATTTGCCTATTTAAGATGCATGATTTTCAATGCAATCAAGGAATCCCCTCCATTTCCCATTTGCTGTAGAGAATGAACATAAACTCCCTCTTACATTAAGAGTACTTTGAAACTGAATGATGATAATAACATTTTTCAAGCCAACATGAAATGGAGAAGGTGGTCTCCAAGTTTCCCTCTGTTATCAGTCAGGCTTTGAGTTGCAGAACTGTTTTTAATGCATAATTTTAAAGCTGTTAACTTTTCCTCTGTGCCAGAGGGCTTTCAATATTGATAAAAGCAAGTAGGCATCTAATTCTTTTTTTATTTCAATGTAAAAGGGACAAAAATCTTTTTCATATTCTTTGGGTTTTCTTTTGAAGATCAGGTCATTATCTTGATATCCATTCTTCAGAAAAATTTGTTTCTGCAGATAGCCTTCCCCTGTTTCTCTGAGCAGAAATGAAATATAGAGCAAATGAAAACACCAAATCGCAACAACTTCTCTTTGTTCTGTTTTCTGCCAGTTCCATCTTTGGCTTTTCATGTTTTTGCTTCTGTGCTGGAATCCCCCTGGATAGTCAGTAGCTTGAGAGATATGAAGGGTGCAGAGGAGGCTTTCCTGTTTTCAGTGGCAGAGTGCCTTCCAGTCAGGAAAATTGCAAGGAGAGCTGTTTGGATCTTGGTTGCAGTTCCAAGTTCCATTTCCAGATCTTGGTTACCTCTTTCATGTTCTGGGCTCAGAGCATACAAAAGCAATGCTGATATTTAGCTGGAAGATTCTGTTACCATCACAACCTGTGTTTTCCACAGCTGGTCAGCCTAGCGGACTTGCAGGTGTTTTCACTGAGGAAATATTTAGTGGTGCTGCAGTGATTGTGATGCTTGTTCCCCACACCTGCTCTCTGGTTCCTGTGTTTTTCCAGGGGGTTACCACCTCGTGAAAATAGGAGATCTCTTCAATGGACGCTACCACGTGATTCGGAAGCTTGGATGGGGTCACTTCTCCACCGTGTGGCTGGCCTGGGACATCCAGTGAGTGCTCCTGTTCCTGCCAGGCATGCACAAACCTGAGCAGGAAACATCCTTTTGCTTTTAGATAAAAGCACAAAGCATTAGCTGTCCACATCCCAGAACAGGAGTTTCTTCTGATATTGTGCATGCAAGTGTGTGGGAGGGACTTAACAGGACAAACCATATCTGTGGGAAGAGTTGTGTTCAGTCTCTGACCTATTTTTCCATATTTTGAGAAATGACTAACACAAATCTTTTGTTAAAAAAAGACTCAAAGGCAGTCCTTTGAGTGTTTAAACCTTATTTTTCCATGATGCATGAAATAAACTCTCTAGCATGCAAAAGAATTGGGATAATTCTGGAGAATAAGTTCTTTGTATGAGCATTAACAGCTCCCAATTTACTTGCCATGTGTGCACAGAGGGAGGAGATTTGTGGCAATGAAGGTGGTGAAGAGTGCAGAGCACTACACAGAAACAGCACTGGATGAAATCAAATTGCTGAAATCGGTGAGTGCCTGAGATGGGCTCAGTTTTATTTTACTCTTTTTTTTTTTTTTTCCCCATTTTGGGGATTTTTCATTTGTCACATGCTTGATACTTCCAGATCATCAAGAATTTGTGTAGGAACCAAAGAGTGCAGTGGATCTGACATCACAATAACCTCTTTCTCTGCAGGTCCGCAACAGTGATCCAAATGATCCCAGCAAAGAGAGAGTTGTTCAGTTATTAGATGACTTCAAGATTTCAGGAGTGAACGGTTCCCGTATCCTTTTGTGGAATAAAAGCCAAGAATTGAAAAGATGGGAGTTTCTTGGGCAGCTGCCCTGCTTTGGCAAGCAATGCCCAGGCATCCCTTTTCCTGCCCAGGGAAAGCTGTAGGAGGATCTGCCTCCAAACTGCCTGCTGAGCTCACATCCAGAGTGATGATTCAGTCTGGTGTCATTTGTGTCAGCACTGCCTGGTTGTGCTTTTCATGTTCTGCCACCAGTTTGTGAATCAGGACTGAGTGGCTGTGTCAGAGGTACCCCTGAGGCAGGAGAGCCCATCTACCTCAACCCCTCAATTCTGCAAGTAGCCTGTTAAGAACCTGTTATTTCAGTACAGCATGTTAAAATCAGTAGCTGAAAATAGCACATGAGCCATCTATAACTTGAAAATAAGCTTGTTTATCTAGTTATGGAAACATCTTACTTTGTAATTTATCAGCATTGTTAGGATGGTTGCAGTGTATTGCTTTGACAGTGGGAACAGCCTTCTCAGAGGCAGTGATTTGTAACAAGTGCTAATAATGGATCCTCCAAGTTTGAAAGTTGGACTTTTGTGCATTGTTTTCACTTTGAGATAAGTTAAATTTTATTTCAGTGAGAATTGCTGGGCTGCTTGAGAGAATTGAGCTGCAGATTATAAAAAGTAGGCCCATAATGCATTTTCTCTAAATTTTTTTTCTGAGTAAATTTTGATTTGAGCTTATATTTTTTCCACTCTTGTGAAAGTGTATGCTTTCTGCCAGTGTAGATGAAAAGCACCCTAATAAACTCATAGAAGTTTGGCTTCATTGTACTGAATATGTCACTGGAGTGACTGTGGCTGTTGAGATCTTAGAGCTCAAAAGCAGATCATATAAATATATTTGAAATCCAGGCTTGTCAAAAGTTTGTTTGGCTGGTGAAGAGGCAAAGGAGGGCAAAGAAAGTGACTTTATTGGTCTGAAGATTACTTATGAAATGGAAATTTTATTATCTTTTCAGGTAATGCTGGTACAGAGAGATCTGGCATTGAGTTTTGCCTGGGGCAGAAGCGTAGGCTGTTCCAAAACATACAGTAAATAATAATGTGCATTTGTGCAACTGGCTCCCACTCAAAGCAGGAGGTTGCTACTGCTGCAGTGAGACCTTTGTGCAGCTCCATCCCTCTGTATTTTATTTTATTTTATTTTAGGTAATGACACTGTTGTGTAGGATAGAATGATGCTGTTGAGGAAGGCAAGCTGTGTCAGAAGGATGAGGGTTCTTTAACATAAAGTGCCCAACTGGTTTGGATTTCTTTTGGTTCTCATTCCTGGGAATTTGGGGCTCCCTGGGTCTGGATGTCCGGGTTTTTCCTTGATTCAGTTCCAGATATCTGTATGGTGTTTGAGGTTCTAGGGCATCACCTCCTGAAGTGGATCATCAAGTCAAATTATCAGGGTCTTCCTCTCCCTTGTGTCAAAAAAATCATCAAACAGGTAAGTTCCAGTTCTGACTGTGCTCTTCCTCTTGACCCAGTTAAAAATCTTTCACTGCTCTTTCTCAAATCCAAGGAAACAAAACTTAAAAATCCATGGTATCTCCTTCACGCAACAAAATATTCTTGGGTTAGTACTTTTCTCTACTGTAAGCCCCTTCTGCTGCAGATAGTTGTTTTCTGACACTTCAACTGTGATGGTTTTTGCTTTTAACCTCTTCTTACCTCAGTCATTCCTCATAAGTGAAGTATTTTTTTAAGGATGTCACAGTAAGCACAGTGCCTGATGATGGGAAGAGCAGGAGAAACTGGTTCTCCCTACTGGCTGGGAGCCTAAGAGAAACACCTCTCTACATGGGAGGTGCAGGGGAGGAGGAAAGTGTGATTTTATTGTGGAGTATTAAAATTAGATTTTTCACCTGTGGTAAGTTAAGCTCTGAGGGTAAATAGAGTATCTTTAAATGGGAGCTAAAATCTGTATGCAAATCTGTTATTGTGGAACTGGGTTGGAACCACTGATCACACCAGCTCTAACCTGGAGCATTCTCAGACACACCAACCCTTTCATTGGCCATCCTAGGCACTTTGGCATTTTCACTTTGCTCTCAATTAGATTGTGTAATGGCTGACTTCCTTCTCCCTTGCCTGCAGGTTCTTCAGGGTCTGGATTACTTGCATACAAAGTGTAGAATCATCCACACAGATATAAAGCCTGAGAACATCCTGCTGTGTGTGAATGACCAGTACATTCGCAGGCTGGCTGCAGAGGCAACAGAGTGGCAGAGATCTGGGGCTCCCCCACCATCTGGCTCTGCAGGTGATTTTTATTTTCTTTTTTTTTTTTCCCCCTGAAAATTGATGCTGTTTCTCCCACATACCCCCAAATCATCACTAAGGAAAACTTCCTGAGTACAGTGGAACAATAATGCAAGTAACCTTTGAAAACCTGAGTGTAAATTGGGAAATTAGTCATAAATTGTAACTCAGATGATGGGGAAGGCAGTTTGTGTCAGAAAACAAGAGGGAGGATAAATGCTCACTGGAGCCTGCTTTTAACAACAGCTATTAGAGAATTCTGTGAATTCTGTAATCTGGCACTGGTAAAGTCAGTCTTATTTAGCACAATGTTGATGCATTCAATATGGAACTGGTGTAAAAATGTGGCAAAATTCTCATATTTCCTTCAAAAGTTTATTACCTGTCATTGCATGATGCTGGAAATGCATTTGATGAGAGTTTCAACAAGATGAGTTACCTGGAAAACGGTAACAAAACCAGCTGCCTTGACATGCAAACATCCTTAAAGATCTGAGGGCAAATTCTCTTGTGTTCCTCCTCAGAATATCAATCTGTAGTTGTGTGTACTTTTCAAAAACCACTGCAGTGTGTATGGGAAGGCTCTGTCAGTCATAATCTTACAACACCAACATTGAGCTGAACTGATCACAGCATACCTTAGCTTAGGGAAGCTCCCTTAAGTTTGGTATTTTAATGCTTTGATTTACATTTTCATTTGGGTAGGATGCATAATACATGCAGTAAATGAAGCTACGTGGCAGGAAGTGTTTGATATCAGTCAAGCAAGTCTCCTGTCTGAAACTTGAATTATGCATTTGCTCATTTGATGTTTTTATCATTTTTTTACTGTTGTGTTTTTGTAGAGAAATGAGCCTTCAAGATCACATTCGCTGATATCATTAAAATGTTGTTATCAGACCACATAGGAAAAATTTACCTTAACATCAGAATGCAGTTGCAGTTTTTGAGTATAGCCATACTGATTGACTGATCTTCCTTTCCCTTTCAGTGAGCACTGCACCACAGCCTAAACCAGTAAGTGAAAAAGCTTTTACCTGTAAGTATGCATCCACTGGTAGTGTCTCCTGCACTGTTTCATAATCCAGTCAGCATTAAGAGAGAGCACTCTGATATCAGAAGAAAAAAGTGTGATTTGTGTTTGGCATAGGCATCAGGTTCCATGCTGTCTTGGACTTGTAAATGGTATTAGTTCATTTATCACCAGAACAAGGAGTTCTTGTGGTGATCTCAAGGTCTGTTGAGAAAATGACTGTTCTGTGGAGTCTGAGATCTCCCTCACTTGGAGAATAATGTTGGTTTTTCAGGTCAGGGCAAAAATGCACTGGTAAGAGCCACAGACAAGTGGTTCAAAACCCAGAACAGCTGCTTTTTATCTGGGAGAGGAGCTGTCCCCAGCATGTTCATCATAGACTGTTTCCTCAGCTCTAAGATAAATTAAACCTTGGTGCATTTTAAATTTATTGAAGTATAAAATGTTAAGTCCAATTTCTCCGCTTGCTTCTGCGTAGGCTGACAAAATGTCAAAGAATAAGAAAAAGAAGTTGAAAAAGAAGCAGAAAAGACAGGCTGAGTTGTTGGAGAAGCGAATGCAAGAGATAGAGGAGATGGAGAAGGAAGCAAACCCTGAGCAGACACAGCCTGAAGAGGAGGAAGAAGCTCAGACTCCTGTGGAAATGCTCATAAAAGTCAGCCCATCAGAGGAAAGTATCAACAAAAAGCCAGGTATGGACCTAAAGCATTGCCAGCATGGCATGGACAGTGTTGTCTCATGGGTGTGAGGAGGGTGTACCTTTAGCAGAGGTGGCTGTTGTCTTTTCACCTGGGAAATCTCCTGTTCCAGTCCGAGTGAATGGCTGTGTTCAGTTCCATTTACATACTCCCTCCGTCTCAGCCTGCCCTTGAACATCTTCCAGCTATTTATTAAGACATATCCTGCTACATTCTCATTTTCCCCTCTTGCAGCAGAAGCCCTTGGACAGGAGGGATCTAATCTCATGGAAGGCAACGTGGTGGAAAAAGTCGCTCCAGAAATCAACTGCAATGGGGTGATCCCCATGACAGAGCTGACAGACTCTGGGAACGAGGGCTCCGTGCGCCTCGAGGACGACCTGCACAACGCCAATGACTGTGGCAATGCCTGTGACAATGCCCCTGACACACGGAGCACTGAGAACTCGCACGGCTCTAATTACACCCAGCACAACAATGACTCAGAGGCCGGGCCCCAAGAAGCAGTGTTGGACTTGTTTGTGCCCTTGGTTCCGGAGGATTCCATGGTGTGCCAGCCCATCCCCAGCCAAGAGCAGGCGTTGAACGAGCAGGGCATCAACAATTTCCAGGAAAGCATCAGGACAGAGATCCCTTCAGAGGATGAGAATGAGACTAACAGCCCGACAGACAACAAAGGTATAAGAGGAATCTTGTAAGGAAGGGCTCCTTGATGTGGGAGATTTCTTACAACGCTTCATCATATGAACAGAAATGTGCATTTTCTAGGCTGAAGTGATCAGAACCACCTGTTTGAGAGTTTCCCTTCCAGGAGTAATTAACCTGACAATCATACTCCAAGTTGTTTGCTGTTTGTAGGTGCTGGTTGTAGTTGTACCTCAGTTTTGACTTTGGAGTGCTTAAATATTCCTACTTTTTAAAAACACCTGTGCCTTTGGTTTTCAGTGGAGGAACATTTCCTCCTTTGAATCAGGTGCTGCTTATATGATTTCCATTAAGCCTACAGATTGTCATTTGCTGTTAAATTGGGGGATAGGTATGATCAGTGTGTTCTGACATTTTGGTTCTTAATATGGAGCAAAGGTAACTTATCTCTGTAATTCAAGATGGGTAAATGTTTTCCCACAAAACTTTGTTTTTCCCAGTGTAGGGAAAGAAACCAAATTTCTTTAATGCTTTTATTTAAATATGATTTTCTTCAGAGTGGAAAAATTGTGTCTTGTAAGTTTGGGAGAAAATAAGGCATGAAATAGTGTACAGCAATTGAAACACATTCCAGGTGTGTGTGTTTAATATGAATTGGTAAAACTGTCCATTTTTGCATCTTTGTATCCTTGCCAGGTGATAAATATCTGCTTGGAGAAGGAGGGTAAAACTACCATTTGTACTTACTAAGAAAAAGTATTCTAGCATTTTCTTGCCCACAGTACCACTAGGGGAGTTATATGGATGAAAAATAACAAGAGAAATTTGGATTTTGAAACTTGAACTGCACTTTGCTGGATGCCTCTGCTAGGTTACTGACATCTTCTCACAGCCCTCTCCCAAATTTACAGCTTCAAACTCTCCCAAATTTTTGGTTCAGAGGTACAGCTGGATGCCATTTAGTGACTCAATACTTTTGTTCTCCATTGTGTCACTCAATTTTCCCAGTTTTTCTTTTAGCTCTTGTAATTGTGTTGCAGCAGTGAGTGATGGGTATGCCAGAAAGATGCTGTAATTTGGGGACCCTTCCTTCCAAAATTTAGGAAGGCTTAAGGGGGGTTGTGGGGTTTGTTTTGTTTCTGGCAATGCCCTTATTTCAACAGGGTTTGTTTATTTTTTTTTAATATAGACAGGCTGTGCAAAAATGCTGGGAAATAGTCAGTGTTGCATATGCTCATTTATCCTTCTGCTTAATGACACCAGTTGGGTCTTAATGATGTTGTTGATAGTGCAGAGTGATGCTCATTTTTATACCCAGGCATCAGGGAGGGAACAGTTCTGATCCATCAGAAAAACTTCCTTGCTGGGGAGAGGTTGATGGGATTTGGGTGACAGATGGTGACACTGCCTGTGAAGCTTTAATCAGCTGTTGTACACATTGCCTCTAGGAAAATCAGCTGCTGGGAATTTCCTTCTTAATCCTCTTGAGCCCAAGAATGCAGATAAGCTCAAAGTGAAGATAGCTGACCTAGGAAATGCCTGCTGGGTGGTAAGTTTGGTCTTTTCACATTGACTTTTTAAAGCTGCAGATTCAGTCAGTTTGCCAAGATGGAAAATGATTTGTAAAACATATCCTTAGAGCTGGCTGTGAAAGCAGTGACAGTTTGAAACTATGACAGGGGAAAAAAGGAGGGAAAGCAGGGACACAAATAAAGAAATGGCTCTCTAAACACAAGATTTCAGGCCATGCTTTGGGTGCCTCACTGGCATTTGGTTACTTCTTACAGGGCTGAGCTGTGTCACACACAGAGTGTAGAAATCTGCTCTGGGAAACTGCTGAAGGAGTTTCTGAGTCTCCAGGAGAGCCTACAAAGTTAGAAACAATTGCTGTGATGTGCTGGTTCTGTAGCTTGTCAGACCATTGCACATGAAAGAGACTCACACAATGAAACTCCCAAGTTTTATTCTTTGATGGTTGTGCTGTGCTGCTTTCAAAAGTTTGATATTTCAAACAGAAGACATAATTCTTTTTACTTGGCTTCTAAAATGGCAAATCACTTCAGATCTGTTGGGAGAGATGAGTCTCAGCTCAGAATTGCAGTCAGGGTGGCAGTGCCTGGCAAGGTGATTTCTCACCTTGGTGTTGCTCTAAGGTAGCAGGACCATGGCCAGTCTGCCAGGACTGGGCAGGAGATGCTGCAGAGTCTTCCTTTATTCTGCTTTTGTGGCTTGCTTTCCTCTGAATTGCTGGGCTGTTTCACTTGGAGGAATATCTCATGTACAGCATTTAAACAGCACTTACAGAATATAAGGAAATAGGATGTATAAATACAAATGTAATAGTAATGAGCTTTGATCCACTCCAGCCTTCCAGGTTGTTGATTCTCCTCTTCTAAGCAGTCTTGAGCTGTTAATAAAACATTTCTTCTCCTTAGCACAAGCATTTCACTGAAGACATCCAGACAAGGCAGTACAGGTCCCTGGAGGTGCTGATAGGGTCAGGGTACAACACCCCTGCAGACATCTGGAGCACAGCCTGCATGGTGAGTCCTGCCAGCTGGGACCTTCCTGCTCTGCCCTCTGAGCTGCTGAGGGACTGGCAAAGATCCCTTACAAGCGTTCAGTCAACTTCCAGACTTGTTGAATAATAGATTTCCACATCAGAGTTGGTTTGTAAATTTATCTTTTTTTTCACCACATGTGGCTTCCCTTTTGAAGGTTTTGTTGTCCAGCATCAGCAGATTTCAAATATGACTGTACTTTGCTATCATGCTTTCTGGAAAAACAGGACAGCCAGGCAATTCTGAACACAATGCCTTTTTATATTAAAAAAAGCCTTTCTGCTGCATCTAGCACTGATTCACAGTGCCTTCAGTAGCATTTCTAATTCTAATCATCCTCTGCAGGTTTGGAATCGATGTTTAGTCTGAGTAATGCTGAGATGAGGAAGAAGCTGTTCCTTTAACAGCTGCCAAAAGTAGAATATGACAATGAAAAAAATCAGTCAAACCAGTTACTGCATGTGCCTCTTCAGTGTCTCCACTCTGTCTCTTCTACAAACCAAAGCTTGGGTTTCATAATTTAAACTTGGAAAAATAGACATTTTTGCTGTCTTGGAAAACAAGCTGGGATTTTGACGAGTGAGGTAAAAGAAAATGCAGAAGGGTCTTGTTTTCTGTGCAGAGCATGTGGCCGGAATTACACAGAATTACACATTGGCACCAGCAAACAATGGAATCAGGCACACTGTGTAATTTTTTCTTTTCTTAAAGAAAATTGAGAATACAGAAGGTCAGGGGTGGTACAAGTTCAGTTGTACTGAAGGTCAGTTCTGAGTACAAGTGAATAAGGGGTGAATGTGTTACAGAATTTAGGAGTGGTGAGTTGAAATGAGTGCAGATGTTTTTCTCATTTAAAACATGTTTTCATCTCTGCAGACAGATGTTCAGAGATTAACTGTTTGAAAAACATGGGAAAATTGGGGAGAGGGAACAATCCCAAGAAACCCCAAGCAAAACAAAACAAAATAACCAGCCCCAGAAACTATAGTTTGGACATGGTGTTATTTTTGCAAAACTCTGAAGAGGAGGAGGAAAGGCTAAGCATGTGAAATACCTTAACTTTGTGGTTAACTGGTGGCCCTGCACCCAAAATTCATCCCAGGTGTGCCTATGATGCTTTAATGCAGTTTTGAAAGCAGTGCAAAGTCAAGGCACAGTTCAGGCTGTAATGGGATATTTAAGATTATAGCTGTTTACTGGAGTTTTGCAGGTTATTCTTTCCCACTGCTTTGCTTCTGGCCCACAGAGATTTGCAGAGTCAACCTGCAGCACATCTTAGAGTGTTTTGAGGTGATTTAATGTGCTCGTTTCTGTTTGTTCAGGCCTTTGAGTTGGCAACAGGGGACTATCTGTTCGAGCCTCACTCTGGGGAAGATTACTCACGAGATGAAGGTTTGTTTGTCTCAGTTTTTCCTTTCTAAAGTGGGACTTGAAATCCAATGGTTGCCTCTTCAAAACGAGCCTTGTCTTACAAATCAGCAATGCAAAAGCTCCTTGCAAAAAGATTATTTACCCAAATCAGCAGCAGCTGTGCTCAAGCCTCTGCAGTAAAACACTGTGCAATGAACTCCATGCTCTTGTTCTGGTGTTTTGCATTGCTCTTGCTGCTGGAGTCTCTGCCTTGTGTCTCAAACTGATTGTGCCTCAAATTGCCTCTATTTATTTTCCCCTTGCTCCTTGTTTTTGTTGTTGCTTAGTGTAACCTGGTTTCAGGTGGGTCTCCAAAGTAATTTTTAAGGGATAGTGTCTTTATCCTTATATCCCAGAGCATGAAACTAGCATAGAGAGGTTTTGTGTGGATGAATCTCATTGTCTTTTTGGTTTTTTTCACATGCAGATCACATTGCATTGATCATAGAACTTCTGGGGAAAATACCTCGCAAGCTCATTTTGGCAGGAAAGTATTCCAAGGAGTTTTTCACCAAAAAAGGTAAAAGGAAACAAAGCAAATATCACTTTATCCCCTCATCCCTTGCCCAAATACACAGGAGTGGCTTGCTGGAAATGCCTGTTAGAAATAGATGCCAGCAAAGATGGCATCTTTGAGTCTTTCCTTTGTTTTATGCAATGTTTTATCAGTAAAACTGCAGCTAAATGTAAGGCACCTTAAGTAGTGCCTGGCCTCATGAGCCATGTTGCTCAGAGCACAGAACATTAGCATAAAGTCCTGAGTACCCCAGAAATGTACTGAGTCAAAAAATTAGGTTTTGACCTAGTTTAATAAAAACAAGCCCTTCTTTATTAGTAGTGTGCTGCTTTCTCAAACAGGCTCCATGCATTGCATGTACCCCAGAGTCAGTTTATCTGTCATGTCAAGCAGCATAACTGGCGATTTAATGAAGTTAATATTTGCTGATAGGGGATCTGAAATAGCAGGAGGTGGAGAAAGAGCCCTTTGAGGAAGTACATTTCTATAACAGGCTTCGAAAGCAGATAGAAAAGGGGATTTAATATAATTGACTTCTCCCTTCAGCATGCCCTAGCAGTTTGTATTCCCTTGAACAGTCCCTGAGCTCAGCCTGTCATGTTTAGCTGTTTAGCCAATTTTACTGAGCTGCTCTGTTCCTGTATCTTACACTCAAACCATTTGTCTTGGTTTTCAGGTGATCTGAAGCACATCACCAAACTGAAGCCCTGGGGCCTTTTTGAAGTGTTGGTGGAAAAATATGAGTGGGCCCAAGATGAGGCAGCTGGATTCACAGACTTCCTACTCCCTATGCTGGAGCTGATCCCAGAGAAAAGAGCTACAGCAGCAGAATGTCTCAGGCACCCCTGGCTTAACTCCTAGAAGCTTCCAAGCAATGCCACAACGTTAAACTCTGGTTTACAGCATAGCCTACACACCCAGCTGCCCTTTCCCAGATCCATTTTTCTCCTTGTTCACTTTCAGTGTGGAGTTCTTCCTTCAAGGCTTCCAAGATTTTAGATAAATCTAACCTGTTCTGCTGAGTTTGTTTGTGTGACTTAATGGGGACTCTCCTCAGCCAGTGGGCATCATCTGTGTTTTTGCCTTGATTGGGCTTCACCAAAGACTAATTGACTAGAATAAGAGATTTTTCCTCAGTCTCCTCACTGTAAGCACCGTGTGTGACAGGTGTGAGCTCACCCCTGCTCGGATATCTCCCTTAGCTAAATTCCAACTCTCCTTCCTTCCCATGAAGATCTCACTGACTCAGGAGTCAATTTTCCCACTGTTGATCCAGTAGCTACTGATGGGGTGAGAAGTAACAGTTGGCATCAAGGTAGAGCAAAGACCTTGAAATCCTCCATCACTCTCTAGGTGTCTGCTGTATTCTGTATTCTTTGCTTTCCCCTCAGAAACGTTTATTTAGTTCTAGCTGCTTTTGGAAGAGCTTTTTAAACCTAGGTTTTAGTATGCTTTATTTCTTCCTCCAAAGTGCCCTGTCCATTTACTTTTTCTCCTCCCCCGTGCCCTTGATAGTCAGAATAGTTTCTGGGTTTGGTGATGTTTTCTACTCCAACACCTGTGACTAAAAGGTGACAGCAAAATCAGCAGAAGCTGGACCTGACTCAACGCACAACCCTCAGCAGACAGAGAGGTGCACCCTCAGCCTGCAGAGAGCCTCAGTGCAGGCACCTCTTAACTCTGAATTATAGTGAGCCATACATTTTTGGGGGTTTTTATCCCTTACTGGCACTTTTTTTGCCTTGCTTGAGGTGGTATTCATGAGAGATTGGCTTTCACTGATGCAGTCTGCTCTGACTTCTCATTTTTGACCGTTCACTTCTTTTTTTTCCCCCCAAGGGAAGGGTTGCAGTGCCTGTGTCACAGCCATGCTGCAGCCCTGCTCTTTGAAAATCAACATTTGAAATTCCAGTGTAAAGATTTCTTTTAATTTGCTTCAGGTGCAGGCCTTCAGAAATAACTTCCCAGGATGGGACTGCCTTTTATTTTCTGGGCCATTAGCACAAGAAGAGAGCTAGCAGAAGTGGAAGAGAAGTGACTTTTCCACATAGAATTAGAAGCTGTTTCTAGAGTTACCCCAAGTAAGAAATGTTCTATGGGGTTTCTATGTAAACTTCTCAGAGGGGGTTTGGATATAATGGGTTAAATGGATTAATTTTAATTAAAAGTTAAATGACTGTGGCATTTGATAGTTCTGTGATGGCTTCTTCTAGACTTGCCTATCCTGTTACAGATTCAGTGAATCCCACTCTTCTCTAAGAAAGATTTGGCAGCATTGAGACTTCAGAGTCACTTCCTCACTCTGGACCAAACAGGCCTTTGGATTTGTGGTGGCCTGCAGAGGGTGGAACTTGCTGGAGCCCATGCAGATGCTATCCAAGACCATTTCCATTGCCAAAGCTGCCAAGACCACTGTTCTGTGTCACTTCTGTGTGTGTGTATTTGGGAATTGTGGTTCATAAGGGTCATTCACTCACAAACCAGGTCATTTAATCCACTTGAACAGAGTTTCTCCAGTTTGGAGCCTGATTTGGCTTATTTATGCAAATCATGCTGCATGTTCCTTTAGTGGTAATCAGGTTCTCTATGCATATAATAAAAAAAAGGCAGGTAGCATACCAAAAAGTGTTTTAAACTGCTGAGTTAACATTTTATTTTTATTTTTTTTTCCTTTTATCTGGCATTTTCCAGTTGTGGGTCACTTCTGTATCTGTTACAGGAGCACTGCAGACAGTACTGGGTTCCAGCTGACTGTGAGGATAACATTGGCAGGGCAAACAATTCCTGTGGTCCTGAAAGCTCACCCAGTCCTGCCTGCTGGAGCCTGGCTGATGAAGGAACGTTTCCCACATGGGGTCTGCACTCTTTGCCTGTTGAAAGCCCCTGCCCCTCCTTCCTTCCCTTCCCCTGCCAGCCCTGGCTGCAGGAGGGATTTTTACCGTGGCAGCCAAGGCTGGAGGCAGCCTGTGAGTGGCAGCCCTGCAGAAGCAGCTGTCAATGGTTTCATGATTCAGTCTTGTCCTCTCTGCTCGTTCACTTGGGGTCTGTTCATTTCCAAACTGCTGTGATGTGCTCACACTAAAGGATTTGTACTTGCTGTGTCAGTCTAAAACCTGAAGGAAAATACATTTTTATTCTTTCTACTTGGGTGCTTTGTCTTCTTTTTTTTTTTTTTCCTTTGTGAAAGCCCTGCAATAAACAGATTATTTAATTACTGAGCCCTAGTCTTCATACATTCCCCTTGTAATTCTGTTCTGAGTCAGGGGATGGAATTTTCACTAGTGAACATTCAGCTTTGATTTCCAGAATGAGATTTTGTTGCTGGTGTTGTGATCCATTTTAAAAAGGGGAGAAGAGTAAAAAATAGGACAACTCTGCTGGAATTTTTCCTTTATCCAAATACAGAGGGTTTCCTCTGCCCTCAGGAGAAAAGCACAAAACCCCCAAAACACTGATATTTTGGTGTTTTTTCTTTTTTTTTTTTTTTTAATTAATAAGTAATTTCCTTGAAAGAAGGTGTACAAACCTCCAAAAAAGCAGCAAATTGCCATCCTTGCCCTCTTGTCCCTCTTGAACTCTTATGTCCATTTTGGGCTCTTTCCACCAAATAAGCTCCACAAGAGCTGTGAGCCAAGAGCAGCCCCATGGGTGAAGAAAACAGCTGTAGAAAATCCACAGAATTTGGTAAGTTTAAGCTTCCTCGAAGAGTCACTTGAAAGAAAAGGGCTGATGGAAGAAGAGCTCTGGATGTCCCTGGGAACAGAAAGAGTAAGGCAGCTGTTGGGAAATGTAGTTTGACTTCAAATTTTATGCTTTTTTTTTTTTTTTTTTGTACTTGGCAAGTGTTTGTTTTGGGAGGCAAAGCAAAGACAATTTCTTCTTTAACCACAAATAAAACCAATGTGACTCCAGCACCAAAATCAGCTGTCAATGCTTCGGTAATCAGAATACAGCAGTGACATTGTGGATGCTGGGAATGTTAAAAATCTGTGTGGGTTACCACTTACATGGTGATCAGCTCTGTCAGTCGTTTCCCTCTTCTGTAAAACAAAAAGAGGAGTGTAGAGTTAGTGTGTAAAACTGAAAGGATGAGTCTGTTTTGCAGGTTTGTTTTCAAAAAGGAAGATGTTTAAAATGAGAAGAAAGTCCCAGAGGCCTGGGAAATGTAATCTGGGTGAATTTGGGCTCCTGCCTTGTTCTCCATCAGTTTTCTGCTGCTGGCTCTCCCTCCCTACAGAGCAGTGTGTGACTGTGGCAGGGATGAAGCCACCCATCATCCACTCAAGCAGCAGCAATGACCTTGATGCCTTAAGGCTGAGCTTTCATCTTTTCCAGATTCTGTACTGTATTGGTATTTAACTCTGAACTTCACATAAAGCATTGGCAGGTTCTCCTCACAGCTCAGTCACACAGAACAATCCTTTTCCAGCCCCAAACCAAGGACACTCCTGCAGCTTCAGCCCAAAAAGTGCAAACAACAGGGAATGGAGAAGGATGGAACTGCAGAACCTGGAGCTGGAATTGGACAATGAACCCCAGCATGGAAATGGACCAAAACTTATAAAAGTGTGAAAACTCGTGACTCAGGGTCCATCTTGGGAGGAGCCACGGCCAGGCTCTTGTACTGCCCAAGGTACATCCTTTGAAGGCCTTTTAATATTTATTAAATGTCCTTTTATTAAAATATTATTTTAATAAATAATACGGATAATATAATAGAATTAAAGAGTTATATTAAATAATAATTAAATAATGATAATCAATAATAATTACATTCAATAATATTTATATTCAATAATAATTATAATCAATAATATAATTAATAATATAATTAAAATATTATTTTAATAAATATTTATTAAAATTCCTACTTTATTCCCTTAACTCTGTCTGCCTCTGTTCCAGGCAGCCTCTCAAGGCACCACCCTTGAGTCGCTGTTCAGGAGCCTGCAGGGGCAATCCCACCACACCCACCTTTATCCTCCACTTTGAAATCCGAGGGGAGGAGGTTGTCCTGCCGGTTGCCCAGCACGAAGGCCAGGAAGGAGAGGATGAGGGCGTCCAGGATGCCGATGATGCACAGGATGTAGGCCCAGCGCACGGTGCAGGCGCCCAGCGTGTATTTGTCGGTTTTGTCCCCGCACATTCTCCTCACCTCGGTGGAGTCCCAGCCATCGGGGTAGATCAGGCAGCCAATCATCAGCCCTGTAGCTGCAGGGACAGGGGCACACTCAGCTCCTGAGCTGATGATGATGATGCCTGAGATTTTTAGCCTTTTATGTTTTACATAAGTTTGTCCCTTTGTAGATTGCTGTAGGTTCTAGTATTTTTTCTTTCTTCCCTACCTTTAGGAATAGTAAGCTAACCTTATAAACACATTCCTAAATGTTGTTTAGTCTTATTCCAAGAAGAGAACTAACTTCAAGAACGTTCTCTTTTCCAACCAGAATCTGGACCAGACATAACAAAAGTGGAGCAAAAGAAACCCCTGGACTGCTTCCAGAGGGTCAGGGCCCCAGGAATTATTACCTAACCAACTAACCTTTTGACTGGACAGTGGATGATAAGTGCACTGATCTCCTAACCTTATAAAAATCGTAGAATTGCTATATCACACGTACTTTTCACCGTGTTGTTCACCTGAAAGCTTTCAGCTAAAGGTTTGCTTTTGTACTCACCCCAATTGGAAAAATGCATTCTATTTTCCAGGCCCCAGCACTGAAGTGGAGAGAGCAGCTGGAGGAGCAAACATCATGCTGCAAACACACATCAGGTGCTACAGCCCTGTCCCTTGGAGGCGCTGGGGTTGCTCATCCCCGTGGGCTGTGCTGAGCTGCACAGGCAGGGAGGAGCAGGATCTGCTGTGCTGCCTTCCCCCGAGCCAAGGACGAGCAGCATCAGCATCTCCTGTCCCAGCGTTGCCCAGGCAACGTCTCTGCTCCCTCTGCACAGGGCCCTGCCCGTGGCACTCCAAGGAAATATCTCCAAACAGAACTGGAATGGGTTTAGTCTGAGTGAGTGCAAACCCTGGCCTAGCACCTTGCAGCCTATTCCAGCTCAGGGTTTGCTGAGGTGGAGCTGCTGTCAGCAGCAGCTTTGTGGGCAGATAATTCTGCTTGTTCAGCTGTGGTGGTTCCAGCAGCAGCTCCTGCTCAGAGCTCACACAAAACCTTGGGAGCTGCTCCAGCCTGGGCACGGGTTCCTTAGCACCTCACCTCACCTTTGCCACAGCAGCTGTGCCAGCAGGTTGACGAAGGGCAGCTCATGCCCCAGAATCTCAGAAGTGCCTTTTTCCCCCACTCAGAGAAATTTTATTTACTGGACAAGAACAATGACCAGGCTTGGGGTGAGTTCATGTGCAAGGTTTTGGGGCATGATTAAAAAAAGCCCTTCACATGCTCCACTCTCATGTTGGAAGTAACTGCTGCAGATGTGGGGCAGTCCCTGACTCCTGTCACACAAGAAACCAGCCCATGGTGGACAAGCAGATGTTTTGTCCCTGCCCCTCATGGGCATCTGCAGCTTTCTCAAATGCTCTTTGTCCCACACCTGTGCTCCTTTTCTGCCACCAGGTGCTCAGAAACCAGAACCCCCTTCTGGGGCACTGGCCTTGTCCTTTGCCAATGTTTTCTTTTCCCTTGGCTTGGGGACAAGCCAGCAGCAAGGTGAGCAGGCAGCTTCCTTACCTGCAGAGAGGATTTCTCTTCATGGAAAAGCAGTTGGATAACTGCACACAGAATAAATCTTCCCTGTAACTAACAGAGAAATGGGGGAAGTGGGAAAGAAATAATTTCTGTGAAATTGTTCCCTGGTTCAGAGCAAAGGCCAGGAAATTGATCCCCTCTTAGCCCGCCCACTTTGTAAAATAATTCCTAAAATGCAGCAGCACCTGTCCATCTGGCAGAACTGCCTGGGACAATTTTCTCTCCCCCCATTCAGAACAAGAACAAAAAATGGAAAAACCCCAACTGCCACAGCAAAGCCTCTCTCTGCTGCTGCTCCCCAGGAGGCTGAGCTGCCCCAAGCTTCTTATCTAAATCTTTGCTTGAGCTCGATTCTTTAGCTGGGAACTGAAGGAACCCCGCTGCCCCCTCCCACGGGTGGCCCCGGCTCACATCAATCATTCAGGAGCACCAGAGCCCTGGCTCGGGTTCCAGCTGAGCCAGGAGTTGGGTTACAGGTGTCTCAGGTGCCCTGGGGGGAGATGGGGAAGGCTTGAGAGCCGCGGGGATGAGCGGCAAAGGGAGAAAATGCCAGTGATGGTGCCAAACCAGTCAGCCAGCCCCCTCCTCGTGTTCCATCTTGCTCGTGCATTATTCCCCGAGCTCAGGGAATTTCTACAATGAGCCAGAAAACGTCACGGCTGTGTGCCTGCTCCGTTCCTGCAGGATCCCCAACACAGGAGAGAGCTCTGTGCCCTGGGGGGTTTTTTTTGGTGCTCTCAAACTGATCCTCTGAAGCCTCCCTGCGGCTGGGCAGGAGCGGTGGCGATGGGAGAAGCTGCCCCGGGCAAGTTTTGGCAGCCACAAGGTTTGGGGCCTCAGGGTTTGGGGCCACAAGGTTTGGCAGCCACGAGGTTTGGCAGCAGCACCTGGGGAAGCATCACCAGACATGCGGCGCGTCTGCTGCGCCTCGGCTGCTCTGGAAGGAGTTTTTTACTAAAAACTCCCCACTGGTAACCAGGAAAGGGGAACACATGGCATGGAGGTGACACTGGGGTCTCTTAACAAGCCAAACCCCCATCCCCAGCAGAGTCGGGGGCGGAAAGGGAAAAGGGGCGGCCCCGGGAGCCCCCCCGCGCATCCCCCCAGCCCCGCTCACCCGCTGCCAGCTGCATCCAGGCACAGACTTTGTACACGGTGGCCGCGTTGCAGAAGAAGAAGAGGCTGAAGCAGAGGATGGTGCCGATGATGAGGAAGGTGGAGATGCCTACGAAGAACATGGCAGTTTTGAAGGCACTGGAGGGGATGGTGCCGAAGTCCAGGGGGCTGCCCTTGCAGATGAGCTCACCGGTGAGCGCGTTGCCGATGCAGTAGGAGAAGAGGCCGAAGTAGCCGGCCTGCGGCGTGTCGATGCTGTCGCCGATCCAGTAGGGCTGGATGAAGGTCACCACCATCAGGATGGAGAAGCAGAGCGTGAAGAGGGCCCAGAGCACTCCCATGGCCCGCGCGTTCCGCACATAATTGGTGTGGTAGATCCGGGCCGCCTCCTGCGCCGGCAGCAGCTTGGTCATGGCTGGGGAGCGGCACCGGCACCGGCCCCGGGGCTCCCGGTCCCGCTCCGGCCCCGGGGCTCCCGCTCCGGCCCCGCCCGGCAGCGGCGGGACCGCCCCGGGGGGCGGTGGCGAGACCTCCTCCCACCCCCGGTGAGCCGGGGGGGACTCGGGAGGAGCCGGAGCGACCCCGCTGCCGCAGCCGGAGGGGGCGGGCGGTGCCTTTCGGGACGCGCTCCCGGGATGCTCCTGAACGAGGATGCGCCCTGCGTGCCTGGGATGCTCCCTCGGGATGCGCCCTTCGCCTCCTCCGTGTGCCCTAAGATGCACCCCGGGGTAACCCAAATATCGCCAGCGTGCACCCCAAGGTCTGTCCTGGGGTGCACCCTGTGCCGCTGGGCTGTGCCCTGCAGTGCCCTCAGGGCTGCACTCTTGTGTCCCCCCCTGTGCCCTGCAGTGCCCTCAGGGCTGCACTCTGTGTCCCCCCCTGTGCCCTCCAATGCCCTCAGGGCTGCACTCTGTGTCCCCCTCTGTGCCCTGCAGTGCCCTCAGGGCTGCACTCTTGTGTCCCCCCCTGTGCCCTGCAGTCCACTCAGGGCTGCACTCTGTGTCCCCCCCTGTGCCCTCCAATGCCCTCAGGGCTGCACTCTGTGTCCCCCCCTGTGCCCTGCAGTGCCCTCAGGGCTGCACTCTGTCCCCCCCTGTGCCCTGCAGTGCCCTCAGGGCTGCACTCTGTGTCCCCCCCTGTGCCCTCCAATGCCCTCAGGGCTGCACTCTGTGTCCCCCCCTGTGCCCTGCAGTGCCCTCAGGGCTGCACTTTGTGTCCCCCCCTGTGCCCTGCAGTGCCCTCAGGGCTGCACTCTGTCCCCCCCTGTGCCCCCAGTAACGCCCTGGGCTGTGCCCTGCACACCCAGGAAGTGCCTGGGCTGCCCCCCACACCCCTGGGTGTGCCCCAGGATGTGCCACACGCCCCGGGATGTGTCGTGACCCCCACAATGTGCCAGGGACTGATGCAGCAGCCCTTGGGCTCCCTACCAGTGTAGGAGGCCCCTGGTGACACGGGCTGGAAGGGCAGGGGGTCGCAGCCAAGGGGACACAGAATTTGGGACACATCACAGGCCACGCAGCAGAGCCCAGTGAGATCCTGGGGGCCATGGGGACAGGTGCCACGGGACAGTGTGATGGTCACCCTGCAGCCGGTGCCAGCCTCAGCATCACCCCTGTGGCTGTCAAAGCCCAGGGCTATGTGGCCATTAATCAAGTCCAAGCCACTGTGGGCATGAAAATCTGTGCCATTCTCAGGGCTGTTTGCCTTTCATCAGCCCCATCCCCCCAAGCACTGAAACACAGCAAATATTTGGCAGGGCAGGATAAAGTGGTGGCCCTTGGGCTGGGGACCTTGCTGGGCTCTGGATCCTTGCAGGGGCCTCTGCTTTCCTGCACTACATGAACTTTCTCCAGCAGGTTTCTTGGTGCCCTTGGTTCCATTTGAGAGATGGAGGATCTGGTGGCTTTCCCATGGAGCAGAGCTCCTGCTGTGGCAGCCAGCCCTCACTTTGGCCAGGAGACATCAGCAGCAGCCAGCAAGGAGGGTGCCCCAGAGAGCTGCAGCTCCACAGGGAAGCAGAGGAGGAAGAGGAAGCACAGAAGTGAAGCTGTCCATTAGGGCCCCCTAAGCTGTATTTTCACTGGTGGCAGCAGGCAGGCAAGGAGACTGCATAGGGCTCCTGAGGGTGCTGATTAGGTGAGGGTGTTAATTATTGGGGGTCCCACCCCTGGGAGCAGCATGGTTCCTGAGGGAGAAGGGGGGAAGGGGGAGAGAGGGAGAGCCTAGGGGGGGAAAGGGGCCAAGAGAGAGCCTGGTCTGCCTCCCACAGCTTAACAGGGAGATTCAAAGTGGGTGTGGAGCAAGACTGGGGTCAATGGGATTACAGATACCTGATACTGCAGGGGAGGGTCACAGGCTTGGAATAAACCGTACATTTTGGGGGGGTGAGGCAGAGCAAACCACTGAACTAAAATGTAACACCACACACGAGTGCCATCATTTTGTGTTCCCTTTGGCCAAAGGAGCTGCTAAAGGGCAGGTTGGGGACAGTCACCTGGGGACAGTCACCTGGGGACAGTCACCTGGCTGCCCTGGCTGCCCTGGCATGGCTGGGCCCAGTGCAGCAGTGTCCCAATGCCACGAGCTGAGGTGTGATAGGAGCAGCCACATCAGCTGATGGAGATTGTGGCTGGCTATAAAACACCTGCTGGCCCCGTGGCAGAGCCACACCGAGCCCACCATGGCCAAGGTGCTGCCTGCCTGCCTGCTCCTGGCCCTGCTGCTCCTGGCCCCAGCCCTGCTGGCACAGCAGGAGCGAGGGCTCATCTTCAACCTGGTAAGGGGACACCAGCCCTGTGCTTGGCAGGAGGGTCCCACTGCTGCAGGGGACACGCACGGAGGGTTGGAGGTGTCTGTGGGGTTTTCTGGTGTTGTGAGGGAGCTTGGAGCCTGGGAAATCAGCTCTATAAAGGGATAGGGAACACAGAAAGGGGAGCAGACAAACTCTCAGCTGCTTGAGCCAGCCAGGACCCCCACCCTGGATGGGTCACAGGGCCTGGGGAGGGGAAATGCTTTCCCTGTGGTGTGACCGTGTTCACAGGGGTCTTAGGTTGAGGGAAGAGATGAGGATTTGACTCCATGTTTCAGAAGGCTGATTTATTATTTTATGATATGTATTATATTAAAACTATACTAAAAGAATAGAAGAAAGGATTTCATCACAAGGCTAGCTAAGAATAGAATAAGAAGGAAAGATAAAGGTTTGTGTCTTGGACTCTCTGACCGAGCCAGCTGGGCTGTGATTGGCCATTAATTAGAAACAATCACATGAGACCAATCCCAGATGCACCTGTTGCATTCCACAGCAGCAGATAACCATTGCTTACATTTTGTTCCTGAGGCCTCTCAGCTTCTCAGGAGGAAAAATCCTAAGGAAAGGATTTTTCATAAAAGATGTCTGCGACACTGTGGTGTCTCAGCCCTCCTGTGAGTCCAGCAAAAAACCACTTTGAGGTGAGAGGTATTTTGGGCCAGACTCAGGAAATGCTGCAGAGTGGGGCATGGGGGCAGCGGTGCTGAGCATCAGCCAACAGGCAGAGCTGGTGTTCAACACCCACCCAAACCCCTGGGCTCACAGCTAGGGTGAGATTAAAGGGGAGCAAAGAGGGGTCTGGTGCTCAGGCCCTGCTTTGTGCTGCAGGACACAGGGGAGCTGTGCCTGCAGAGTGCCCAGTGCAAGAGCGGCTGCTGCCACCGAACCGACGGCCTCAGCCTGGCCCGCTGTGCCCCAAAGGCAGCTGAGACCCAGGAGTGCTCCCCAAAGGTAGGTGCTCCCTGCTCCCAGCGCTGGGCAGGCATGGGGCACGTCCCCCCCACACTGCACTGAGCCCTTGTTCCCTGCAGAGCATCTATGGGGTCTACTACAAGTGTCCCTGCGAGAGCGGCTTGACCTGTGAGGCCAATAAAACCATCGTGGGCTCCATCGTCAACAGAAACTTTGGGGTCTGCAAGGACCCCCAGGAGTCCAGCAGGCGGTGAAGAAAGAGCCCCCCTGTGCCCCTCTGTGCTGCCCCTGCCTTTCCCCCTCTCCTGGGTCTAGCTGTGGGAGAATTTGAATAAAGACCAGCTTCTGCCGAGCTGCAAGGTGTAGTTTTCACTCAAACCTGGTGTGAAGGTTCACCAAACCTGGCCCAGGACGGGGGCAGCAGGGCCAGACAGTCCCTGAAGAAACCACCAGGACATGATGGCTTTACCTGTGTGTGCAATCATCCAACAATCTGGGCTGGGCCAGCAGCAAGCCATGGGCTGAGCTCTGCTCCAGGTGAGTTTTAAAAAGGAGATGCAGGGAAGGGGAAGATGCAGCAGCCGCAGGATCTGAGGGAGCTGCTTGGGTTGTGCTGGCCTCAGTTTATTTCCTGCTGTAGCACACAGCAGGGTGAGGAAGAGGAGGCAGCTGTCTGGCAGAGCTGTGGAAGCAGCAGGAGATGAGGGGATCATCAGAGAGGGTGTTCTTGGCTCCTCCAGCACAGACTTCATTCACCCCATGTTTTTCTGTCCCTGGGGATCACAAGAACCAGGCACCCACAGTGCCACTGCCCCGAGGGCTCTGCACCAGCTGGGGAGGCCACAAAGGCTGGGGGCAGCCCCTGGCAGCTGAGGAGGTGCTGCAGGAAACTTTATTTTCAAGGACAAGGGTGACTGGCAGCTTGAGGATCTGCAGCTGCAGAAACACCAGGGACACGTCTGGGAGGGTGGCGCGGCTTGGGGGAGTCCCCATTGTTGAAGGGGAACATGGGGGGCAATATGGGGACCTGTCTGGCTCAGAGGGGCTGCAAGAGGAGAAAATTCTGAGCTGGGTTTTAGTTTTAAACGTGTGGCAGGTGGTTAAAATCTGGAGGGTCTTGCCCTCGTTGTCGCGGTGGTCCTGGCAGGAGGCCACCAGATGAATGTCCTCAGTGGCGCAGGATGAGCTGTGGGCTAAGGGCGGCTGGGGACAGGGATGGGGACAGCAGCCGCTGTCCTGCAGCAGCCAGCCAGCCCAAGGGGCGCAGGACAGGGGGTCTCTCCCTGGATCCCCCTCTCTGCGGGGTCCCCACGCTGTTCCACAGCACCGGGAGAGGCTGGGACACGCACCGGGGACCCGGGGAACCCTGCCTGCCCCAAAGCCCGGCCGGACTCTGAGCTCCTGCCAGGGGCAGGGTGGGAGTGAGCAACGCCCGGAACCGGCAGAGGGCAGCGGCACCGTGCCCACGGCCCCGCAGGGACCCCGGCCCCGCAGGGACCCCCGGCCCAGGGCAGCGCAGCCCTGGGGGTCCCTGAAATGCCCCCCGAGCTCTGCCACCCCTCGAGTCCTGCACTGGGGGGAAAGGGGGGGCAGTGATGTTTGGGGTGGGACAGGCAGGGGCAAACTCTGGAGTGCTTGATGGGGGTTTTTGTGGTGTCCCGGTTTTTGTGGTGTCCCCACGCTGGCAGAAGGACGATGGGGGCACCAGAGAGGTGGGAAGGGAGGGGGCTGTGCTGAGGTGGGGTCGCATAAATCCCCCTCCCTCCCTCCTCGCCCCGCCCCATCTCAGCCCTATATTTACTGGTGAAGCCGCAGCTTTGTTTTGGCAGCTCTGGGCTGGTAAATATTGGCTTAAACCGAAAACCAGACGCTGCCTGACTCACGGCGTCTTAACAAACACAGGAAGGGGCCCCTGGTGCGTGTGGGGTGCTGGCAGCCCTGGGGACAGACCCAGGGTGAGCGGGGCATCCTTGAGCAGGAGGGCTCTGCTGCAGCCAGGGTCCCTGTGGGGAGATGGGGCAAGGAGGGGCACAAGCATTGGGGTGCCCCTTCCTCCCCCCCTGCCCTGCACAGGGTGAAAAGCAGCGGGGAATATGAGACTGAAGGGCAGCCCAAGATCCCCGCCCCAGGCTCACCCCAGCCCCAGGATTGTCCCCCCCTGTCCCAGCCCGTCCCCTCCGGGTCACCCGAGGCTGCCCCATTTCCCAGGGTTGTGTGTGGCGCTGCCCCCGCCCCGGTGCCCCCTCACCCGCCCTGCCCGAGGGTACAGGATGTTCTCACCCAGCCCCGCTCCCGCTCCCCAACCTCTCCCCGCCTCTCCCCCCTTTCCGCCAGCCCTCGGCCTTCACCTCTCCTCCTCTGCGCTGCTTTAACCCTTTTATTCACCCCCAGACGTCGCCTTTTCCTCTCCTTTTTCTCTTTCTTGATTTCTTTTTAATTTCTGCACGGATGCGCTGAAACTCCTTCTCTACCCATTCCGGGCTATCCCTGCACCCCCAGCTTGCTGCAGCTACAGTGGGGTGCCCACCCAGTGCCCAGCTTTGCAGACACCCCCAGAAAAGTCCCCCCACTGCCAGCCTTGCAAAACACTCCATGGAAAACCTCTGTGTGTGTGTGTGTGTGTGTGTGTGTGTCTGTCTGTCTGTCTGTGTGTTTGCTCCCGCAGCCCTCACCCTCTGTACCCTGGGGGCACAGGGGCTGCCAGCCCCAGCCCTGGGAGGGGGAAATGTGGGGTTTTGGGGGCCTGAGGTGGCCCTGGCCCCCACGGTGGAAGGGACAGGCAGCAGCCCCGCAGCTCCAGCTTAGGACAGTGATTCCAGTGGGGGAAGACCCCAGGCACAGCCTGATAATTCCATGTCCCCACGCACAGTTTGGGGACAGTTTGCTGCCCCAGTTTGCTGCAGCCTGGGGTGAGGATGGGCCTGATCCTGCAGCAGGGTCAGGGGCACTCCTGGGCTGTGGGTTGGGGGGCACAGGGGGGGCTTTGGGGCATTTCAGGGCTGTTTGTGCCTGAGGGGCTGCCCAGAGCCAGCTGGGGTGCACAGAGGTGTTTGGGGGTGCACAGAGGCACCTGGGGCTCCCTGCCTGCTCTTGGCCCTGGGTTTGCTCCCCCCATAAACCTTAACCCCAAGTGGTGCTCAGGACATGGCTGGGGGAGGCTGGGGCAGCCCGGGGGGGCAGCAGCCCCTCTCAGGGTGTCCCTTGGCCACAGCAGGACCTGGAGGGATGAAACACATCCCTGCAGGGCGTGGGACACCCCTAGCCAGCACCAGGGATTTGGGGAATCCCAAACCCTCGGGGAGATGCCCCAGCGTGCCCCCACCACCCTCTGCTGGCCTGGGACACCTCAAGCTGTGCCTGCAGCAGCAAAACCTCCCTGGCAGCTCCAGGTCGTGGGGCACAGTGGGGTGCAGACCCCAGGGATGGGGGGGCTTGATCCTGTCACTGAGAGTTTTCCTAAATCTGGGCCAGGTTTTTGCTGTCCCAGGGAGATGGCTTTGGGATGATGCTGGCGAGAAGCCATCCTTCAAGCTCTCTCTGGAAGAAAAGCAACCTTTCTAGCAAAAAGAAAAAAAAAATAAATTCATGGAAAGCTCTGGTTTGCCTCTTCTTGCCAAAACCAATTGTTGATGATTTTTCACGGCTGCTTTGGCTTTGCCTTTGCCTGTGACAGAGGGAACAATGTCAGATGTGCTCCTGTTTTCCCACTCTGATTTTTTCCCCTGAAGCTGGAAGAGGTGAAGGATTAGACTGAAGGACAGGGACCTATCCTAGGCAAATACCAGCCCCAGGGGCTCCCAAACCTGGCATGAGGATCTCAGCCCTTCCTCCATCCTCAGGGCTGCCCTTGGGGCTGCAGTTGGGGTCTCCTGAGGCTGTTCCCCCCAGAGCTACTGAGGGCTGTGGACTGCCCAGTTCAGAGCAGTAGTGGAGGTTACAAGTGGGACATGGGGATGCAGAAAATGGCCCTGGGAGGACATCCAGGCACCCACACACCCCCACAACCCCCTGATGCTGCTGTCCACCAGGGCACAAATGGAAAAACCCCTCATCCTGAGTAATTTGTGCTGCTGGAAGCAGAGCACTACAGGGAGGTGTAAGGAGGGGATGTTGGGCTGCACCAGCCTGGGCAGAGCTCGAGGTTGGGTGCTCTGCAGCAGTCAGACTGGGGGAAGTTCTCCCTGCCGCTGGGCTCCCCCTCAATGGGTTTTAACATTAAATTCCCTGAAATGCTGGCGAGCTGGGCTGGGGGAGCAGACCGAGGGTGAGGAGGGAGGATTTTGGGGGATACCTCCATGACATCGATGGGGATTCACTCTTGGGGGGTGCTAAAAGGGTATTGGGGTGATGGTGGGGGGGATGCAGGGGTTGAGGCTGGGGGATATTGGCAGGGATGTCAGGGGGGAGAGGGGATACTGGGGAGGGATATTAGGGGGGATATTGAAAGGGATGATTGGGTGGAGGGTCCTGGGAGATATTGTGGGGATATTGGGGGGACATGGGAGGAGCAGGGGGGGATACTGGGGGAGGATATTGAAAGGAATGATTGGAGGAGGGTCCTGAGAGATGCTGGGGGGATGCTGTGAGGGATATTGGGGCACGGGGGGGGGGGGGATGCAGGGGTTGAGGCTGGGGGGTAGGGGGGGATATTGGCAGAGATGTCAGGGGGAACGAGGGGGCACGGGGAAGGAGAGGTACTGGGGGGATATTAGGGGGAATATTGAAAGGGATGACGGGGGGTGGGGGGGTCCTGGGAGGTGCTGGGGGGATATTGGGGGGGTTACGGGGTTTGCCGGGGGTTGGTGCTGGGGGCCACACCGGACCCCCCCAAGCAGGAGCCCCGAGCGGGCCGGGCCCAGCCGCCCGGCGGGCCCCGGGTGGCCCTGGCCGGGTGCCCCCCCGCCGGCCCGGCGCTGAGTCAGGCTGTTCCCGGCGCTCCCGGTACATCGCGTCCCCACGCCGGGCGCCTGGCACGGCGCCCGCCCGGTGCAGCTCCCGGCAGGGGCACGGCCCGCTCCGGCCTCCCGGGCTGCGGCTCCCGGCACGGAGAGGCTGAGACCGGCTCCGAAGCCCCCGGGAGCTGCCGGAGGGGCTCCGGGGGTCGCTGGCCCCGGTCCGCTCCGTGCCCCCAACCCGCGGCTCTCCGCGAGCATTGGGGCACCTGCGGGCGATCTCCGGCAGTTCCTGGGTCTCGGATCCGTCTGGCAGGAGCATCTCCGTGGCAGGGCACAGCCGAGGGTCCTGCGGAGGATCGATCCCCCCGGTCAGCCCTGCGCCCAGCCCCGGGCAGAGGCGGCAGCTCGAACCCCGCCCGGGCAGCCCCCGGCACCCCCAGCCCTCCCCGGCGGAGGCTGGTACAGTTCGTTACGTCCAGACCGGAATGTACTTTGTGTTAGAAGTGGCCACGAGCCAGGAAGGCAAAGCCGGACTTTATTTATCCTCCCTGCTCCGGCCCCGCTGCTGCGTCCTGCCCTTGCTCGTGTGGGGCTGGATCTCCGGCAGGGCTGGGGGAGCCCTGCGCTCTGTCCGCCTCTCTGCTGCTCATTGCCAGCCGGGGAAGGCAGCGATTTTTCCCTTTTCCTCAGAAGGAAAATAATGTGGGGGAATATTTGTGTCTTTTCGTCTGGTGAAAGCTGTCCCGGTGTCTGGGAGGAAGCGCCGTGAGGAAGATGGGAGCTCAGGGATGGATCTGGGATCAGGGAAGCCTCTGGAAGGAGGTGCCCCTGTCTGCTGGCTTGGGGGCTTTTTGCAACAAGGGCCAGGATTTGGGCCACGATCTGGTAATTTATGGGCTGGAGATGCACCTGGAAAGACCCGGCAGGGTAGGGCAGGACAAGGCCTGTGACAGAGCAGGGACTTCTCTGGGGGTCCCCATGTGCCAGGGGGATGTGTTGGCCCCTGGGCTGTTAAAAAGTCGTGTTGGGAGCCAGGAATCCACCCAGAGAGGGGGAGGCTCGGGAGGTATGAGAGGGGTTGCCCCAGGCTGGGTCTGGCTGATCGTTTCACAGCCAGCATCGCCCCTCCGGCCTTTCCTCAGGGACATCTGGGGGCAATGAGGGGAAATGTCCCATTTCATACAGAAAGCGCCTCCCCAGCTGCTCTAGGGATCCGCAGGCTCCACAGTCCTCATGCCAAGGAGGTGCTCTTGCCCTGCTGCCCCATGTCCCCATGTCCCCACGTCCCCACGTCCCCACGTCCCCATGTCCGTCCGTTCCTGCCGGGAGCTGCACCTACAGCCGGTGGCAAGGACACGGTGTTCTGCTGTTCTGCTGTTCTGCTGCTCTGCTGTTCTCTGCCGCCTGTTGTGCAAGCCCTGGCTGCACCTCCCGTAAACACAGAGCTTCCCACGACCACGGCCCCGCTCCTGCCACGCTGCCCCCGCCGGTGCCAGCGGCAAACGGGGCCCCCGAGGGGTGCACACGCCATGGGGTGAGGGTGGGCAAAGCCAGGCTCCAAAAAAGCTGCTTTGATCCCCAAAATGGGCAATGGTGGGCTGGGTTCTGGGGGGAAGGGTGGGTTTGATCCCCCGGGAAGGATTCCTGCCCCCAGGAGGATCCCTGCCCCCAGGACCAAGGGTTTGTGCTGCCACACACGAAAGGAAACCGAGAGAAGAGAGAAAAGCCACTTCCTCCACTCTCGAGAGATTCACTGATGTGGCTCCTCACGGCTCAGCCAAGGTGCAGGGACTCCTCTCCTCCCCACGCTCTCCAGGCAGATTAACGCTGGTTATTTTTAGCAGAAGACAAGGATGAATAAAAATATCCCCTGCTTTATTTTAATAATTTTTTTTTCTCTCTCTGTTTCACGAAGGCTGCTCTCACCTCACACGAGGTGCTCGGGAGCAGGTGCCTTGGCTTTGCTCCCTGCTCCCAGACTTTCCCCGAGGCTCCCTGTCCTTCAGGAGCTGGGCTCGGGGCTGGGGCAGGACATGTGTGGCCAGCTGGAGGGCGAGGGGGAACAAGCAGTACCCCTGGCAGGCGTCACAAAGCCAAACAGGATTATTTATGGAACAGATTTCCTCCAGGTTGTGTTACAGGGCTGGGGGAGAACGGGGCAGACCCCAGCACCGGGTGAGTGGAGGGTTGAGGGCAGCTCCCCACCCAAGAAAGCAGAGTGAGCTGAGGGGTCTGGCACTGGCAGAGCAGTGATTTGGAAGATGTCTTTTATTTTCTAAAAAAGCAACTCTGATCTTTATTCACGTGCATTTTTTGGGGGGTGCTTTCTATGCAAACAAAAAAAAAAAAATTACCATTTTTGTAGTACAAGGACAAAGCAGGCTGAACCACCTCATTGGTGCCATTGGTCCCATGGGGTTTTTCAGGGTTTTGGTGTTATCTCAGGGGCCTGATGGAATTATGCTGTGGGTTTTCCTGGTATTGCAAACCCGCAATATTCTAATTTTGTTTTGTAAATGAATATTTAAAGATCTTGGAAATTTAAAGCCGGGAGGGAAATGCTTGAAACCAGATGCAAGATTCACCAGGGTTATTTCAGAGGGGGGAAAATAAAATGCCATGAAAACAATTTTTTGTTTTCCTTTTCTAAAGCGGGCTTTAATTTTCACTCTGTATTTCTGATGAGTGACACCAGTGTCTAAATTACAACTGGGGAAATCAAACTCAGCGTATAGAGCAGACCTGTGAGAAAGCACCCACCAACGCAGGGCTGCCTTCAGCCTGGCCCTGAAGGTTTTTTTGGATCAACCTGTGGGAATGAGGGTGCAGGCTGGGAGCTGTGGGCACTCATTACAGCACACACCTGGTAAAAAATGACCACTTTATAAAAACACTCAGAGATGCCCCAATTTAAATCTGCCCCCAAATTGTTTTGCCCCTATTGGCTCAGGCGCTGCAGCAATGAGGAGGGATGAGGTGTTTCATCACAAAAGCTCTGATTTCTAATCTCGGGAGGGGTTTATTCTTGAGGCAGCTCTTGATAAAAATCTTAATTCTATATCCCAAACTGGAACATTTCTGCGCGTTCCAGCAGCGCTGTGTCCGCCAAACCCACAGCCATGAGGCAATTTTTCACCCTTTAGCGCGGTGTTTCCTGTAACCCCCGGAGGAGCTGCGAGGGATTGGGATGCCCTTGGGGAGCCGGGGGGAACGAGGGCACCTCGGGGCACTTGCGGGGGTCGCACGAAGCCGCGGGGTTGGGGACAGACAGCGAGGAGCGCTGCGCTGCGTGGGGCTGAGCGCCGGGGCACTTCCCGGCCCGGGCTGTCCCTGTCCCTGTCCCCTTTCCCTGTCCCTGTTCCCTGTCACCTGTCCCCTATCCCTGTTCCCTGTCCCCCGTTCCTGTTCCCTCTTCCCTTTCCCCTGTCCCCTGTCCTTGTCCCCCTTCCTGCCCTCTGTTCCCTCTCCCGTGTCCCCTGTCCCCCGTTCCCTGTCCCCCATCCCTGTCCCTGTACCCCGTCCCCTTTCCCTGTCCCCGTTCCTGTCCCCGCTCCCGCCCAGCCCCGCCGGTGCCACAGCGCTCTGATTTGCATATCCCCTCCTCCGCAGCCAATGGCGAGGTGAGAACTGGAGACGGGCAGGCGGCGCAGCCAATGAACCGCGCGCGGGGCGGGCCCGGGGCGCGGGGCGGGGCGGCCGGGCCGGGCGGGCGCGCGGGGCCACTCGGAGCCGGGCGGCGGCAACGGCGGCGACAGCGACGGCGACAGCCCCGGCCACAGGTGGGAGCCGCGGGCTGCAGAGCCCCGCGAGCGGCTCTGCGCCCCCGCCACACCCCGTGCGGGGCCGCGGGACTGCCGCGGGTCAGGCGCGGCCGGGGCGTGCGGCGGTGCGGGGCTGGGGACCCCGCTGGGGACACGCGGGGGACACCGAGCGGGGCTGGGGCGCTGGGGAAGGGGATGGTGGCGTCCGCGGGGTGAGGGTGGGAGCGGGGTTTGTGCTGCATGGAGCCCCCGTGGTGCCGGGGGAGTTCCCGTGGGGATGCTCCGGCGCATCCCGGGCCGCTGCCGGTGCTGCCCGGGCGGATTCCGCTTTTCCCGGCCCCATCCGAGGCTCCCGGAGCGCTTCCTTTGACAGCACCGAGCACAGAGAGCCCGCAGGGTGCGTGCATCACTGCCCGCAGCAGGTAGAAGTGGCTGCGCAAGGTAAATGTGATTTTTTAAAAGTTCCTGCCGTTTACCCCTCCTCTCCGGACATAAAAACTCCTGCAGAGGCTCTGTTTTTAAAAGGCGCGTTGGAGCGAGCCTGCTCTTCCCAGGAAACTGCGTTTGACACAATGGGCTGCAGGAGCTCGTGGGAGATGGCTCTGACATCGCTGTGTCCCCAGAATGCAGCTCCCAGCTGAGCCTCCGAAGCTGCACCGAATTTCTGCCCCCACCGGTGCAAATAATAAAAGTGCCCTTAAGAATAAAATATAATGGAAAGGCTCCAAAGCTGCACCGAATTGCTGCAAATAATGAAAGTACCCTTAAAAACAAAAGTACCCTTAAAAAAAAAAAAAAGAAACAGCCAGGAGCTGATACTTTATGTTTTTAAAGATAGAGTTTAAATAATGTCTCAACCTAAGGAGCTATTAAACTTGAGGTGGGTTTGAGGGCATCACTGGGATATCAAAGCCAACCTGGGAACTGGCATTAAAAGTTAAAACAAAGTTGAAAGCACAAATTGCTCCTTCCTTTAAAACATGAGCAAGCTGCCTCCCTTCTGCCTCCTCCCCTGTCTTGTTGAAGGGCTGAGGAGAAGAAAATCATTAAATACGTCTGGCAGAGCCTGTATCTGGCTTTTTTTGTGTTTATTTTTTTTTTAATAAATGCAAATAACCTCATCTTCCCAAGGCTGTTTGCCCAGCACACACTTCAGTCATGTTGAGGTCCATTCCCAGCACTGTTAGAGCACCTTCCTGCCGGGATGAACCAAGAAATAAGGACAATTCCTGAGAAAAAAGCAAACTGCATCCCTCAGGAGCATCACTGCTGTGTGGTTATGTGTGTTTTAATTAATTACCTGCTTGCAGAAGGAGAAAGTTTGCTGGAAGGTTTGAGATGCTTGGCACCAAGACCTCCTCGGGCTGGCTGCAGCTCCCAGACTGGCTCAGAGGAAAAATATTTTGTAAATGGTTTGAAAAATGCTTTGTCCTCAGATACTTCTCATTTTATACTATTTTATATCAATTTTATTTTACAGTCACTCTCGGTTACATGAATTTAAATAAAGTTGTTGCAGCCCCTTGAGGGAGCTGTGAAGCTCCTCCTGATCTTGTGCACATTACAGGGAAATAGATATTACTTAGCAAGGATTTTTTTTTATTATTTTAGTGCTCTGTGCTTGTGGGTGTAAGGAAGTGGCCACAAGTGCTCTAACGTACAAGTTGTTCATGTAACTTGTTTTTCATGGAGCTGACAGGCTTTTTCCATAGCTAGTAATTGTGATTAGTAAGGATTTCTGATTTTGCAAGCGAGTGCGTTGGAAAATTAGGAAAATAATCGTAAAGTGACTGTCAGAAGTGAAGAGTCAGGAGCTGTGAGGGACTGCAGTTAAATCATCCTCTACCTGCAGTGTCCCATCTTTGTAAATAGCAGTATTCCTCTTAGATTGAAAAGTATTCTCATTGCAAGTCCTTTTTGATTTACACTAAATAAAGCGAGCCTGGCAAAGAGCGTCATTCCTGGGATGTGCCACCATCCCAAAAAGGAGCCCGGGTGGGCTGCAGGCTCCCTGCCCAGCCCAGGTGCTGCACACCAGTGTGTGTGTGTGTGTCAGAGCTGCCCTGGGCTGGCAGGGGGAGCAGCCTTGTCCCCAAACCCGCGCTGTCCCCTGCCCCTCCTGCCCCTCGCAGCCATGGCAGCGCCACCCCGGTCCCCTCCTGCAGTTCGTCCTCTTGTGATGCTTCTCCAAGAAACCCTCCCCTGGCACCAGAGCAGGCTGGTTTCACTGGGAATTGCCCAAAATAATTTGGCATTTATAGGCCCCTGGGGCAGCTGGTCTTGGGTGCTGGGTTATTTCTGGGTGCCAGAGCTGCTGCTGGCAGTGCTGGGTGCTGAGCTGGGGATTCCAGCCCTGGGGATGCTCCAGGTGCTGCTGAACCCTCGTTTGTGGGGATCAATCACCAAACCCAGCGTTCCCCCTGCCAGGGGTCACCTGGCTGCAAATTGCTTGGAGAAAACCCCAAATCTGAGCAGTGAGATGTTTTTACAGACAAACAAACAAACAAACAAAAAAAATTAAATAAATCCAAGTTTAATTGCCACGTTTATCCCGGAGAAAAGGCTGAATCAAAACAGAATTGGCAAACAAGGAGTTTCTTGTTTATTTCTGTTTAGTATTTATTTTAGTCCCCCCCAAACTGTCACTTGAAATTCAATTTGCTCAGCACTGGTGTAGCTGCTGCCAGGAGCTGCTCTGAGTCGCCTGTGGAGGGCTTGGACTTCCCTTGGTTTGCCCTATGGGGAGGGAAACTTCACATTTAACAGCCAGAGGTGGAATATTTAATTCCAAGAAGCCTGGCTGGTCTGTTGTCCCTGCTTGTTTTGACCAGAGGAGAAAACCCAACTGAAAGGACCTCACTCATTTTTGGTGGCAGAAAACCCAGTGAGAGGGTGCCAAGGAGTGGGTAGTGGGATGTCAAGTACTTTCTCACATTTTACAGATGGTTTATATAACCTGCTTGGCTATATTATTATTTTTTTTTCCCTGTCCAGTTACATAATCCCAATTTATGAGAGCTTTAGGAGGTTGCATTCCCCACTGTTTCATGTCTATATGTTACAGCCTCTGAGCTTGTTAGGGTGCCAGGCATCTCCCAGGAAGGCCAGGCTGGTGTGGAACAGCCCTTTATACCCTCATTATTACCATATTTCCTGGATTATTTTGTTTTAGCCATCACCAAAATGTGCCAGCCCCTCAGGAGCAGGATGGGTGCAGGCTGCTGCCTCTCCCTGCTGATGCAGAGTAAAGGCTTTGGGCATTCCTGGTTTTTCCAATCTTTTGAGGATCTCTTCTGTGATTTTTGTGGTGGAAGCAGCTGAAATCCTTGCTGGGGCCAGGGGTGGCTTTGGGGACAGGTAGGAAAGGAGCTGCAGAGCATCTCTGTGCAGAATCCTCAACTTTCTCCCCTGGGGACAGCAGCTACCCATAAATGTCTGTGGATTTTGTGTGCCCTGATGTAAGTTTATCCTTCAAAATAAGGGAGGAGAAAAGAAAATGCTGGTTTTTTTTTTTTTCTTAATTCCCTTTGATATGAAAGTGGAGGGTGTTGTGTCTGTGGGTACCCACTCTGGAGGAGATAGACCACAGGCTGCTCACCAGAGAGTTCAGAGCAGCTTTATCCCTCTGATTTTATTTTTTTTTTTTTTTTGAAGTGACCTGGGAAAACCAAGCAAGCATTTCCTTGCTAGAAAACCAGCAGAAGAGCCAGATAATTTTTAATGGGTTTATTTTGTGAACTGGGGGGGGGGGGGATAAAACCACTCCTCTCTGAAAGTCTTTTGTGTGTTGCTGGCACGGGCCTGTTCACCTCACCCCAGGGGATGCAGAGACACTGAACCCATCTTCCTTTTGCCTGAGATATTTATTCTGGCAGGGTTAGTGACCCATCCTGCTCACTTGTTCCTCTTGCTGCAGCTGAGGAACAGCCTCTTATCCCACATATGTTAAAAAAAAAATCAATTAGTTATGACTTGAACCTTAAATAAAACCATTTCAGAAGCTTAAAAATGTTCGCTAGGCAGAATGATGCGGGCAGTGGGATGGGAACGTAAGTGAGCTGCACTCAGTAGTTTTCTTCTTCACTTTGCTATCCTCTTAATGGTTTTAAAACCTTCCCCTGATGGTGCTTTTGTGCTCATAGACAGATACCTCGTGGTCCCTGGGAGGTGCCTGGGGTCTGCATCCCTCTCTGAAATGTCCCCAAGGTGTGGCTGGCACTGTTTGGTACCAGGGTCTCCACGTTGTTCACCTGGATACAGGAAACCAGGGATTGTGCTTTGGTCCCTGGTGAATCAGGGCTCGCCCAGGGTGCCATGGGGGCTCCTCAGGGTGCTGGGCAATCCCAGCAGCTCCGTTTGCATTTTGGTTTTTTGTTGGAACGGGAGCTGCCGTGCCTGGCCCGCCGGGGTGTTGGCCGCTTGCACAACGCGCAGGCTAGGAAGTAAATTGATCCATGGCAGCTCTTAGTTGGTGAACAATAGGTTCAATTTTATGGCTTCCCTGTTTGTTTTGAAGGAGGTGGAGAAAATCAGGATTTAAAAAAAAAAATAATTAATTAACTGTGATGTATGAGTATGAGAAATGGCACTCAATGTCTAGGTGTGTCCTTATGTGTTGGGATGCAGCTGAGGTTTATGTGGAGCTGCTTGTCCATCTTAGGAAGGTCATATTTTGTTAGAAATCCCAATTTCAACTCATTACCATCACGTTCCTTGGTCTCTGCTCAGCTGGCTGGCCCTGAGGTGTCTTAAAACACCCTCATCCAGGAGAAACCACTGCTCTGGTCTTCCCTCTCCTGCTGCACAGGCACAGCTTGCTCAGCAAGAAGGGATTTTATTAGAAAAAAAGCAGTTTGTGATGGAAGGGGAAGCAATCCACTGTGGGACAGTGGAGAGAGGCAGCAGCTGCACTAATTGGGTTATTCTTCATTCTCAGTCTGTGCTGGGGGATGCATGTGCAGCCCTGTGCTGCCGTGCAGCTCGAGGGGCTGAGATTTGGGGTGATGATCACCAGGATCCAGGGCCCCACGTCCCCCTGCTGTGCTTTCAGATTTGTTTTTTTTTAAGCCTGACCTTTGCGTTTTCAAGAAACTCCCTCCTGTGTTGCAATCTGAAGCTTTTCGGGCTGCTGTGGTGCCGTGAAGTGAAAGTGCTTTGTGCTAAGTGGGTCTTAAAAAACAAACCCCAGAGCAGCCAACTCTTATTTTTTTGTCATGTTAATTTTCATCCCCGTGAAGCAGTAGGACAGGATATAGCCTTGATTTATTTTTTGTAAAGCTGATGGTGAGATGCTGTTCTGTGGAAACAGGGAGTCAAAACAGATTTTGGCCATAGTCTTCATCACCCATTTCTGACCATGGAGGAGCATGATCTGTGGCTCAAAACTGCTCTGTTCTCCCTTCTTCTTCTGAAATCCTGGAATCCTGTTTTAGAATAAAAAAGCATACGTGTTTTTTTCACCTTTTTTTCTTCTTGTCCCCCCCCTTTTCTCCCCAGGTATTTCCCTGCTGTGTCTCTGGGCCTGGACTCTCCCTGCACCTTCAAACCTTCTCCGAGGATTGCATGGTGGCAAGGTGAGACCCCTCAAAGCCCTGCCCAGCCCTGCTGCTCCCCATCCCTTTCCCCTCCTGAGAGCCTCTGGGAGGGATCTGCAACATGAAGTTTCCATTTGGAGCTGGCAGATTCCCGGTATGCCGATTTCTAGGAAACGGGGCTGGGGATGGTGTGCTTGGTGAAACCCTAGCATGTGTGATACCTGTCTGTCCTCAGCCCAGGGTCAGACATCTGCATCCCATTCTCCCCTCTGCATTTCCAGCTATTCCTCAGTGCTGGGAGACAGCAGCACCTGTGTGGAGAGGGAATTGTTAGATTAAAAGCCTTGGTTTTTATTTATTTCTGTGCTTCTCCGACCCATCTGTGTTTCTATCCCAGGGAAATGAGCAGTGTGGATGTTCAGAGGAGGGAGGATGGTTTATCCTGGCTTCATTTACAGACTTACAGCATTAATCTTGTGGGTAGCAGCAGCAACGGGAAAGCAGGACCTGCTTGGGGTGTCAGAAACACCCAGGGACTTTTGCACAGAGTAATTAATTAATGCCCTCCCTGTATCCAGAGTACACAAACAAGAAGATTCAGGCTCTGACACCACTAGCGAGCTTGCTGTGCTCGGTGACATCCCTGCCTGCTCTCTAGTTAAACCTCAGGGAGTAGCAGATATTTTCTTTTTTTTTTTTTTTTTTTTCCCTACAACTGTTTGTTTCAAATTAATTGAGATTTTGGCCCCTGGCCAGCCTCCTCCTGTCGCTCCAAATGGGAGATAAGTGGGAGCAGTGCACTCTTTTCTCTAACCTACTTGGAGCCGTTTTTGCTGGATGGGGGAGCTGGGAGCTCTTTCCTAACGAGGGCCACATCTCCAGAGCTGGCTCCTGGGGCTCTTTCCTAACGAGGGCCACATCTCCAGAGCTGGCTCCTGTGGGCTCCTTCCCTCCCAGGCTGCTGACGCAGAGCTCTCCCCTCCCGCCCGCCTTGGCCAGCTTCCCTGGATGACTCCTCTAATTGCTTACGTAGAAAAATAATGAGAAGGATGCGTAGGGTGTATTTTTAGATGTCTCTTGGTGGGATTTAGCAACTGGCAAGCCGGAGCCAGCACCTCCCTGTCCGTCTCCTGCATCCCAGCCGTGGCTGCTTGGTGGAACTGAGGAGGTTCTGTCCTCACAAGGTGGTGATGCTCGGGCAAGCTTTGCTGCTCTTTTGGGCTCCTCCTGGTCCTGGTGGGTGGGTTATGGATGATGTATCCCTGGTGCTGCAGGGGATCTGTGCTGGGAAGTCCTGAGCTGGTGCCATGCCCGTGCTGGGATGGGCACCAGCTCCTCCTCACTCCTCTCCAAGAGGAAAGCTGTGGTGGTTTGGAGGGCATCCCAGCACCCCAATCATTGAATCATGGGATGGTTTGCATCATGGAATGGCTGCATCTAGTCCAGTCCCCCCACCATGAGCAGGGACACCTTCCACTAGACCAGGTTGCTCAGGGCTGTGTCCAAACTCACCCAAATGTTCCCAGGAATGGGGCATCCATCTCCCTTCACCATCTTCCCTTCCCTTCACCACCCACATCATCGAACATTTCTTCCAAAGCAACCCATGGCACGTTTTCCAATAAATACCTGTGAGAAAATGGGTCTCACCACATGTTGCTTTGCTTTTTAAATCCTATTTTTAAAAGATGCTCCCATCTGAAACCCCAGCAGCGTGGAGCAAAGGCAGCAGAATCCCATTAAATATCACCCGAAAGACTGTGATAATTGAGCCTTGCAACAAGTAGTTCCCTTATTTTTCTCTTTGCTTCTTCCATTTCAGGGCTCTTTGTGTCTCAGTGGCTTCCTGTGCTGGGGGGGCCGGGCTCCAGTCCTTCCCTTTCCACCCGGGTGCGAGGAAAGCAATTCTTCTTGCAGCGCGACTTATCTCTCCTTGGAGCTGAAAACATCCTTTCTTTGCTCCTTTTGAATCCCCCAAATGAATGATTTCTCCTGCTGGTTAACATCAGCTTCCACGCTGAAGACTGTGGGAAAGTTTCACAATTACAGTGGCTTTAATAGATCTGGTTTATGTCTTAAAAATCCCATCGCTTTCTAATTCTCCGTCACATGTTTCCTTGATGATGTGTCGCCCAGCAGTGCAGCTACCAAAATAGCCCCATGGTCTGAAGGAAATCATCAGGAAATATGTTTCTGAAACTGTAGGCAATTCTTTTTTTCACCAGGAACCATTGGAAAAAGTCTGTGTTCAATGGAAAACGTGGCTTTTCTGGCACCTTGGCTGCTTATGTGGTGACATTTGGGAGCACAGTGCTCCAGCAGTTTGCCCAAAAACCCCTCAGCTCCTTAGATTGCTGCTATGAATTTTCTCTTTATCCACCCAAATAGCTGGGATTCTTTTGGTGTTGGGCTTGCTTTAATTTTGGGGGAAAATGCTTTCTTGTGCATTGTGTTTCCATGCAGGGTGACAAACCCTTTCCTCTTGCAGCACCTGCCAGGCTGACGGGGTGTGTGCTGTGTCCCCCCAGGTCCAAGGAGACCATGACCACTGATGAGGCCACCAAGAGCGAAGGGGAGGTGCAGGCAGCAGCTCTGGCTGAGCGTGGGGAGGACATCACCCCCTCCAAGGACCGAGGGGTTCTGAAGGTGAGGGGGATCTGCACTGTCCTGCCTTCCTGCACTGTGGTCACCTCGCTGGGCTGCGTCCCCAGCCCTCAGGGTCACAGCTCCGGGGCTCTAGGATTGAGTTCTTTCATTTCCAAGGCAAAGAGGATGAGCATTGCTTGGAGTAAAGGAGAATGGAGTGGTGGTTGAGGCTGGTGGGGCCAGACTGCTCCATGAATTTCACTGCTATTGTGTTCCTAATCAGATTATTAGCTGTAAATCCACAAAGCATTTCTGTGTGTGACTCACAAACATTAGAAAGAGCACATTGCTGAGGTCATCCAGTCTGCTCCACAGCCCCTTTTTCATATTCAGGGCCGTTTCTGGATAGTTCTGCTCCTCAGCACTTACACTTCTCCACTTGAATAGGACCTTTCCTCCAAGAATAGCATCCTCCCCTGCTCCATCCTCAGCTCGAGAACTGCTTGTTCCCGGCTGCAGCCTTCAGAAAAAAGTGTTGACAAGGAGTGAGTAGTGAACTGACACACCCCTGTGAGTAAAATGTGAGTAAAATGGACAGAGTGGAGCTGCCCTCACTGCAGGTTTGGAGCCGTGGTGTTTATCCTCCCAGTGTGGACTGCTCTCTGCTCCCAGCCCAGCTCCCAGCTCCACTGCTGTGGCTCCACTTTGAGATTTGTTTTTAGGAGCTGATGATGGGCAAATTTAGGGGCAAACTGAGTAGCTCCCTCCTGTTGCTCAGGGCAGCACTGGGGTGTATATGTGTGTGTGTGTATTTGTATATATTTATGTAAATGCCTGTGTGTGTATCTCCCTCCCCCTCCATATGCACCCATGGCCCCAGCTCACAGGTGGTTTCTCTCTCTCAGATCATTAAGAGACCTGGGAGTGAGGATGAGTGTCCCATGATTGGAGACAAGGTTTATGTGCACTACAAAGGGAAATTGGCCAACGGGAAGAAGTTTGACTCCAGCCGCGATCGGAACGAGCCCTTCATCTTCAGCCTGGGCAAGGGTGAGCTGCTCCAGGCGTCCATCCCTGGGATGGTGGAGGGTGGGATCAGCCCAGGATCACCCTGATCCTGCTGCAGGACAGCATCAGCCCTGCCTTAAGTCACTGGTGAACGTGGGGTTGCTTTGGGTGCATCCTTGCTGCACCCCGGCTGGGTTTGTTCCTGGGCTGCTGCTTGCTCCCTCCTGCCTGACACCTGCCTTTCTCCTAGGTCAGGTCATCAAGGCATGGGACATTGGGGTGGCCACCATGAAGAAGGGAGAGATCTGCTACTTGCTCTGCAAACCTGAGTATGCCTACGGCTCTGCTGGCAGTGCCCCCAAAATCCCCTCCAATGCCACCCTCTTCTTTGAGGCAAGTAATGCTGGTGAGCTGGTGTGTGGATGAGCAAGCTCGCTCCCTTTCTGCCTTGCCAGCCAGCTCAGAAATAAAAATTTAAAAATTATTAATAATAATAATAATAATTTAAAAAACCCAAAGCCCAAACAACAACAAAAAAATCCACAACAAGAAAAAAAAACCAACAAGCCAAATTGGATTCCTGAAATGTGTCCCTCTGCTCCAGGAACTGCTGCCAGGGCTTTCTCAGAAATGTGTGTCTGAGCAGGAAGGCTGGGACTGAAACTCCAGTTTAGCAGAGTCCTGCTGCTGGGGCAGGGAGTGGGCAGATTCCTGGTTTCAACATGCACAAGGGAAGGAGAAAGGAGCTGGGAAATGCCTCCAGGTGCTAAAAAACCATTAGTGCTGAGGGGTGGTAGGCAAGTTAAGGTTTTGGCACAGAGGGCTCCCTGGGCAGGGCTCGTTGGGGCATGGAAGGACAGAGTCTGTCCTAAATTAAGGCTCAGGCCTTCCAAGTCTAGTGTGGACTAAGCTGAGGGTCAGAGCTGGTCCCATCAGAGGATGAAGGGGAAGCTCCTGCTCGCTCTGAGGGATTTTCACATCATCTTCCAGCAGCAGCTGTGTTGTACCCTTACAGGTTCAATAAACTTATTTTTGCTGTTACTTTGTGTTATGCTTCAGGTACTGGATGTGTCCCAGTTTCTAATAAATCCTGTGTATTATGCTGTGGTTTTTGGATCTGGGTTTTATGGGCAACTTCTGCTCGTCAGCTGAAAGGAGAATTAGCTGGCTTGGTTCTCCAGCCAGGGGATGAACTGCTGCTTTGTGGCTCTCTGTTGTTTTTCTCTTCTCCTTTCCCCTTCCCTACTCTCTGCCCACTTTTTCCTTTATTATTTTTTAGGTCGAGCTGCTTGACTTCAAAGGCGAGGACTTGTTTGAGGATGGAGGAATAATCCGGAGGATCAAGAGGAAGGGGGAAGGTTACTCCAACCCCAATGAAGGTGCTACCGTGGAGAGTGAGTGCTGCTCCCTCCTGGGACAGGCAGGGCTCGGTCCTGAGCTGATCCCTGTCCTGAGCTGAGCCCTGGCAGTGCACAGGCTGGAGGTGGCTGGTGGGAGGCAGTGACACCCATCCAGGGCCAGGTGGGCTGGAGAGCAGCTGGGGATGCTCCTCTGAGCTCTTGTGAAGTATTTTGGACACTCAGCAGTTTCTTTGGCCTCCTCATTCCAATGTTGGTGGTATTTTTGGGAGGGGCTCTCATCACATTTCTTACAGAATGGGGCTTTTTCCTTCTCTTATGGCCACAGGGCTGCTGATGGCAGGGGACCGAGGCTGAGGTGGTCTCAGCTGACACAGGAGGATGAGGAGCTCCCATCCCATTGGGCTCTCCCTCTTCTGGTCCCATTTCTGCAGCAGACATTTCATGGGGCTGGACAGGCGAGAGCAGACTGGGGTTTGGGGTTTTTTCCTTCCTAGCAACTGCTCAGACACACACACACAGGGCTTGCTCCATATGGGAGGCATTTACTTTCATTTCTTAATTCCAGAGCTTGTGTACGCAAAGATCCTAAAGTCCCTTTATCAACTGAGAAATTGAATCTGAGCTGTGAGAGCTTACCAAGCTCACAGCTTTAAGTGGCTGGTTCTTCCAACGAGACTCTTTTAGGGAAAAATGAGATTTCGACTCAAATTCTACTGTCTGAGCAGTGGTCACTGTGCTGGGGGTGGCACAGTCCACCCTGGAGCAGGGCTGTGATGATTTACCTCAGCTGTGTAGTTTGGGAGGTGCTGGAATTAGGCTGGGATAAATCACTCTTCCAGGAGCAAGTACCTCCGGGTTTTTATAGGCTTTAAGTTTTACAGACCCTAAATCCCAGCTCTGGTCCCTAAAACCTGTGCTGCAGTTGAAATCTGACATTCCAGCTTTTGTTACATCCTTTCCCCCCACACCCCTCCTCCTTCTCCGTTTTTAATCTGAGTACAAATTGCTGTCAGCACATCAAGTTCGTGTGCCAGCCGCACTCAGTACACTCTGTTCTCAGCTCTTCAAAAACAAAATCGCTGCAGGCACTGAGAGAACAATAAGTCAGAGCTGCAACCGGAGTGATGTTCCTTCAGTGACTTTTTTTTCTCTGTAATCCAAGAGCGGCTGAACCAGCTGACCCACTCCTGGAAACCCGAGCTGAGATTTTCCCCTCCGTGCTCGGCGGATTTTCTGTGCAATTAAAACGGAGCAGAACTATCCTTGGAAGGAAGGATCACAACATCCCCTGGTGCATCCTGTTTTAAAGTGGATCCTCCCATCACCACCACATTCCACAGGGGATGTGGGACCTGGGGGAGCTGTCGTGCTGCTTTTGGGGTCAGGTGTCATGGATCTGTGCTGGCCAGGAATGTGCAGGGAAATGCATGGTGCTGTGGGGTGGCTGGCTTACCTGTATTTTAGGCAGGATTTTCCACATTTCCTGTGCCTAAAAAAACCGGCCAGCTTGGTTTTGAGTAGTGCAAAAGCAGAGGTTGTCCCTGGTGGAGCTGGATTTGCTTTTTGTCCTCATGCCAAGCTGGGTGAGCTCACAGCAGCCTGACTGCCGTGGTCACTGAGCACCAGTGATGGATGCAGGATGTGTCCCAGGGAGCTGGCAAGCACCTCAGCACCCTCTGCTTGAGTCCCAGCATGGCTTTGGTGCCAAGAGTGGGGTGACAAGGCAGAGCCTGACCTCCTGCCCCATCCTTTGGCTCTCTTATGGCACCTGGACCTGCCCTTGGAATGGGGGCTGCCAGGTCTGGCTTGGTCCATGCCTCTCCTCCTAAGCACTTCTGAGGGTCCCAGGGCAGGGGATGGACACAGATTTCCTTCAGCCCAGGCTGCAGCTCTCCTGTGCAGAGCCCAGACCCTCGTGGCTGTTTCTGGGACCCAGCTTGTCCTGCCCCTCACCTGCCCCCACAGCAGGATGCTCAGTGCCCTGCAGCATCTCAGGCTGCATTCTGTTCCCCTCAAACAAAGGTAAAGCTCATGTCTTTGCAGGCTGCAAAACCTTTAAGAACAGTTGTGAATTTTCCCTCTTACAAAGCTTTTTTTTTTGTTGTTGTTTGCTTTAGCTTTTTTTTCCCCCAACAGTATGTAGGAGTTCCTTTGTGAAATTGCTTTTACCCGATGCCTGCCTGCATGTGTGTGTATGCCTTTTACCCTGCAGGCAGAATGCAAAGGTTGTAAAAGCGTCCCCAAAGCCTGGAACGTCTTCAGGTTTGAATAAATAAAGAATAATCTTGCTGTGGAGAGCCAGGCCAGGAGTGCCAGGTGGAGAATGTGCCAGGTACCCAGTGTCCACTCTGCCTGCGCTTCTGCCAGCCTCTGGGGCTGGAACAGCACGGCTCCTGGTTGAAGATTAAAAATAAAAAAGTTTATCTTGTACTTTGAGTTCTCAGAGTCAGGAGAACGTGGCCTTGTTTTGGAGGCAGGAGTCAAGGCAGTATAGCACAGTATAGAAGATTTGTAATCACCGTGATAAACTCTGCATGGCGCCGTGCCAGGAGCAATATCCAGTTCCAGTAAGGCTTGACTCGTGCACTTGAGTACGAGGGGAACATATTAGTCACGATGTTTATCTGTTGTTTGGTCCCTGCTTAGACAAGATATGCCTGCCTTGCTTTTCAGCAATGTTCCCAAGGCCTCCCCATCCCTCTTCTCCAGGCTGCCCCCAGCCCTGGGTCTTCCCTCCTCCAGGCTTTGCTGAGTTTTGGGAGAGAATGCTTTATAAAATGCTTTCTAAGACACTTTGGAGCCCGCCTTTCTCCAAGGTGATTCTGGGTCATCCTGCCCCTCTTTCTCCTCTGCAGTTCACCTGGAGGGATTCTGTGGTGGCCACAGGTTCGACTGCAAGGACGTGAAATTCGTGGTGGGCGAAGGGGAGGACCACGACATCCCCATCGGCATTGACAAGGCCCTGGAGAAGATGCAGAGGGGAGAGCACTGCATCCTCTACCTCAGCCCACGGTGAGGAGCATCTCCACAGCGACGCTGAGTGGCTCTCAGCCTGCAGCCCTTGTGGAAGATGGTGATCCTGAAAATAGAACTCTCCAGGAGAGTCTCGGAGGACACCAGCAGGAGCAGCAGGGGTGACCAGCGGCATGTAAACAGGAATATTGAGATGATTTAAAAAAAACAAACAAACAGGTGAAAGGGCTTTAGCCAAGCCCAGTGTCTGAGATGAAAATGTCCCTCTGGAAATGACCAGGGCTGGAGAGAAGCCTGTGTGAAAAGAAGGCTTTGATGCAGCCAGAAGGGATGATTCCCAATATAGGTACTGTATGTCCACAGGGACCTTTGCTCATGGAGGGTAACATCACCCAACGTCCCCAAAATGTTAGAAAGCCATGGGTGGCAATCTGGGTGTGCATTTATGGGTGAGCTCTGCTGAAAATAAGGTTTTTCCCCTCTCTGAGTGCCTCCCCCTGCCCTGCAGGTACGGCTTTGGTGAGGCTGGGAAGCCAAAATTCGGCATCCAGGGGAACGCGGAGCTGGTGTACGAGGTGACCCTGAAGAGCTTTGAGAAGGTGAGGGCAGAGGAGCTCCTGTCCCTGCCTGGGTTGCAGGAATGTCAGGGCCTGTGTAGCCTCCAGCCTTTGTCCCTGGCGTGGCTGCAGCCCAACCCCTGCTGAAGTGGACACGTCACCGAGGAGCTTCGTGTTCTCAATTTGTTCTTCTCTGTTGGTTTGTTTTATTCTTGTGGCTCAGGTCCAAGGCTGGGTGTCTTATTTGTTCCTAACCTTGTCCTTTTGTACTTTCTTTTTATTTTAATATTATTTTTTCTTCTTCCCTTTTTTTCCCCCTCTTCTTTTTTTTTCTCCTCATTTTTCCTTTTTTTCTACTTTTTTCCCATTTTTTCTCCTTTTTATCTCCTTATTTTTTTTCCTAATTTTTTCTCATTTTTTCCTTTTATTTTCTTTCCCTTTTTTCTTCTTTTTTCCTCTTTTTTTTCCCCCTGGACTGCACAGATAAAAGCTGGTCCATCCAGACAGCCCTTGGCTGTGCCCATGAGGAGGCTGGGGATGGGATGCAGGAGAAGCCCATGGGATTTGCACATCCCTGGATGGGTCCCCTGCCTGTACCATCACTCTGGCCAAAGCAGGGGCAGGACCTGTCTCCAGGCTCTGTGGCACAGCCCTGCTGAGCCCTGAGTGTCACCACGCTGTCCCAGAGAGTGGCACGGGCCTGCTGGGGCAGGGGAGGCTGCTCTGCTCCCCTGGGAGTGCTCCAAGTGTTCCTTTGCAGGCCAAGGAGTCGTGGGAGATGGACACCAAGGAGAAGCTGGAGCAGGCAGCCGTGGTCAAGGAGAAGGGCACGATGTACTTCAAGGTTTGTGAACTTGGGGGTGGCAGAGGCAGAGCAGGGGAGCTGGGGCTGAATTTGGCAGCCATCAGTGTCACAGAAGCCATGTGCCCCCAGACAGGGCTGGGGAGGGTGAGTCCTGCCCTCCCTCGTCCTTTTTCTCACTCCTTGATGCTCCCTGAGATATCTCATCCCTTCCCAGCATTGCCTTGGCTCTGTGAGGACAGCAGATCAAACCCTTCCCAGGCCAGGGCCAACGCTGAGGGGCTTTGCATTCCCCTTCCCAGCTGGGGCATCCCAGCTCCCCACTGTTGTGGCTCAGCTTTTCCCAAACCTGCTGGTTCTGCAGGAGTTGGGATCCTCCTCCTTCCCTGTATTTGCTGAACACCCCACATGCCACTTGTCCCCTGCTCACGGGACATTCCAGGGGCAGCCTGAGCCTCTCTTTTTGCTCCCTTTCAGGAAGGCAAGTACCTGCAGGCAGTGATTCAGTATGGGAAGATTGTGTCCTGGCTGGAGATGGAGTATGGCTTGTCTGAAAAGGAGTCTAAAGCCTCTGACTCCTTCCTGCTGGCTGCCTTCCTCAACCTGGCCATGTGCTACCTGAAGCTGCGCGAGTACGCCAAGGCTGTCGAGTGCTGTGACAAGGTAGGGGGGCCCTGGTGCCATCCCTGGCTCGCCAGGAACTGATGCCTTTATGGGCTGCCTAAAAACAGAGGCCAGATAAAATTAAGGGAATAAAAAGCATTTATATTTATTGAAGGGACTTGAGGTGTGTTTAGGGGCTACACCCAAAAAAAATGGACAATGATGGGGCACGAGTTCTCACTTGGCCATTTTCATATTGGGGGTTAATCTTCCAATTGCAGCTTCAGGAAATGAAGTAATTTACTCCAAGTTTTCTCCCCCCCAACTCACTTTTGTTTCCGTCTCTTGTGGCCCGAGGCAGTGAGGTGTCCTTGATTCCAGGCCTGGAGAGGAATTGTTGTGTCTGACCAAAATGGGAGAACAGCAGCTAGCACTGTATATGGAGTTTAGAGTTATACACTAAAGAATTACAGGATTACAAGTATATGAAAAATATAAAAGCTAAAGTCCTGAGGCATCAGCATGAGCCTGGAGGATGAAGCATCCTCTTCTCCTGCATGTTCTCATTGGGAGTTTGGTGGAGTTTTTAAAAATTTATTTTCACATAAGAAGGAATACCCCTGCCACACTCAGGGGTACTTTAAGCAAGTAGAGATAATAAAACTATATTAATGATGTCCCAGCTGCTGATGGAGATGAGGCAATTTTTGTCGAGCAAGATGCAAGTGCTCTGGAGATTTGAAGCCACCTTGTCCTAAATTTGACAGATTTATTGAGGCTTCAGCTGTGGGGGATCTCTTGGGAGGGATCTGAGATGTTAACAGACCTGTGTGTGTGTTCCCAGGCTCTGGGGTTGGACCAGGACAATGAGAAAGGCTTGTACAGGAGGGGTGAAGCCAGGCTATTGATG